>NC_086358.1:3809867-4019767 GCF_036324505.1 Eleginops maclovinus | reverse complement strand
TTATTTATAACCTATGCTCTACAGTCTTTCTGCTGATCTGCAGAGGAAACAGTTTCAGCTAAAATGAAGTCATGTGCAGCACTTTCAAAGGGACAAAGTGACTCTACTATCAATGCACAATGTTGAGGAGCATGTGACTGCAGTGTTTACCAATCAGAGGGTCAGGGGATTGATTTATTGATCGTAACAGTCAGCTATAAACCATAACCTGAGTGGTTTATAATATGCCATGCATACGCATTTACTACTGAACATGGTAGAGATGAGAGGTTTATCTTCAGAGATGCTCTCTGTAACAAAGAGGCACTGCTGGGATTTGAACCCAGGATCTCCTGTTTACGAGACAGGCGCTTTACCACTAAGCCACAGCGCCTGTTTTTTTGACATCTAAATCTAAATAATCGATACTGGATTGGGAATGTGCATTAGTACATTAGTTGGAGCTCGTTTGATCATTTTTACACCCCAAAAAACAAAACCCTTACTTTGGAGGTGGATAACACATTTAATTCCAGATATATCTTGTAAAAAAGAGGTGCTGCTGGGATCTGGACCCAGGATCTCCTGTTTACACGACAGCACTTTGACCGCTAAGCCACAGCGCCTGTTACAACAAGACTTCTTTAGCAAAACCACGATGAGATATTTGATTAAAAGAAGAGAAATACAGCGGGCTTCTTTACCTGATCAATGTTGGATGTAACTAACGGTGGTGAGATATGAAACACACTTTTAGGGTAGTTTTGTAAATTGCATTCAGTCCAAAGATGGAGATACTCTCTGTAACAAAGAGGCACTGCTGGGATTTGAACCCAGGATCTCCTGTTTACTAGACAGGCGCTTTACCAACTAAGCCACAGCACCTTGTTCTTCAGAGAGACGTTGCATATATCAATCATCAGAAGCTGTAAATACATACTTTATTCAGGTTTTAATCACCATACCAAAAGTAGGAATTCATATCCACCATACCCAGAAACTCCTGGCTGATGACAATCCAAAACCACAAATATGGAGATATGAAATATGACCATCTAAGCTACAGCACCTTTTTCTCCAGCTGCTACCCATCTTCTTTTTAACTCCATTGTTTCCTTTCATTTGAAAGGTCCCAAATCAACAACATGTTTAGCTGTTATCTTGCATCCTGGCACAGTCAGGTATTAGGGATTAGATTGTGAATGGCCTTTCGATTGTTTTACACCCAAACTAAATCAAAGCCTTATTTCAGAGGTGGATAACACATCTAACTCAAGAGATATGTTCTGTATCAAAGAGGCACTGCTGGGATTTGGACCCAGGATCTCCTGTTTACAAGACAGGCGCTTTGACCGCTAAGCTACAGCGCCTTTCTGTAGACTTATTTTCATTCTTTATCCTGAATTTATTTACTATGACCAAAGTAAACCAAAGCCATATGTACCGTGTGTCCAATGCATATGGCTTATGTCACATTATGAATGAATGAGTGAGCACCACAGACAGCAGTTTCTGTCTTCTTTACTTTAAGTAGTGTAACTCAGATAATATCAGAACAGAGTCAGAACTTTGAGATCATTTTTAGAAATATTTTTGAATTATAGAAATTTTGTTTTGTTTTTTACTTTAATTTCAGAACTATAAAATCAGATCTGAAAATGTACTTACATGTGGCCCTAATCCTCTTCCGTAACTCGTAAAATAAGGAACATGTTACTTTTCTTTCTATTAATTGACCAGCTTCCTGCATGTCCTCGTTATCACCGGTAGGCGGCGTGGGGTCTCCCGGCGTTGAGCTGTCATCAGGCGGCAGGAGCAGCAGCAGCAGCGTGGGTGGAGGACGGGGATATTACTACAGTCACACCGAGACTTAGAGCCGGTCAGGCGGGAACACAGCTGCAGAGGACACGGTCTGCTTCAAACAGAACCACGGTTTCATTCCGCTCATATTTTACATATTTGTACCGTAAACATCTGGAGCTCACGCCTGATAGTGAAACTATACTCTTCCATCGTGATGTGTGGCAGAGATAACTTATGAAGTGACAGCCCGGCGGGAGCGTTTCACCCGGGGAGAGGGTGCTGTGCTGTGCTGTGCTGTGGGAATCGGACTCATTTGGAAGGTAAGCGGGGAAACGCTGTGTTTCATACCGGGCTGTGTCGCTCCTCACCCCGGCTGACAGCCCGTGCACACCTCGCTGTTTGCACCGAGCTGTCAGTCTCTGGTTCTCGGTGCAGGTATGCAGGGTTTGCTGCTGCAGCACATGGGGGGATCTGGGTGGGGTCTTCTGAGGCTCACGGGAGGAGGGGGGGGGGGGATCCATAGGTGTCTTTTGAAGTGTGGGAGACTCAAATTTCTTTATATCCCTACCTCTCTAAAAATCTGCACAGCCCATAAAATATAATATACTGCAGTTCGTCATATTCATTGCACTAAGTTTTGAGTTTATTTTATAGTTGGTGTAATATATATAATATATATATATATATATATATATTGTATAATAATTACATTTTTAAACCATACATGGAAGTAAATTCCTTGGGTTTTGAAGTCTGTGAGAGTATTACACATCTGGACTGGCTTCGAAGCCTTTCAAATAAAATGTCATGTTCTTGTCAAGCCCCTGGCTATATTCCATGGCTCAAGTACAATAGGAAATTAGGGAACAGGTGTGTCTGTTTATACCACCTTTATAAGGTATTCAATATTTATACTACTGTGCATTGTCTTTATTAACACTGTTCATAGTGCACACAAATGTAAATACGTATACCTGCACTTTACTCCCTTTCTTGCACTTCTGTTTAAATGCTAACTGCATTTCGTTGTCCCTGTTCTCTGAATCTGAATCTAGTCTGAATAGGGTTTTATTGCCAGTAGACTTTGATGAAATTATATAATGTATTCACTTTTATTTGTGCCTTGCTCTACTATGGCTGGAAGGCCAAGCCATGGAGAGCTTCATAAATGACGTGTGTTAGAAAAGTGGCTTTGGATACCTTGTAACCCACAAGCAAAATTCCCCCTCCATTCTCTAAACAGGAAGTCATAGTCGCATGTTCATACAGTACATAATACACACACACACACACACACACACACACACACACACACACACACACACACACACACACACACACACACACACACACACACACACACACACCACAAAGGTTATAATAAAGACAAATCGATTTGAGAGTGCTGTTGAGATGAAAGGGAGGTACTTTTCGGTTGCTAGCTGTGCAGAAATCCCACCGACACAATAAAACTACTGACCCGTGTCATCAAGGACTTGTTTGGGTTTCCTGTTTGGAAAGACGGTAGGAAGCAGACTCTTGGGCCAGATGGCAGGAGCATACACACACACAGACTGGAGCACCACACACACACACACACACACACACACACACACACACACACACACACACACACACACACATTTACTCACAATAGGGTAAAAACTCAAAATACGTTAAAGGTTGAAATGGCCCTTTATGTGTCCTGAGCTGAACCTGAAGCTACTCAAATTTCCTGGCTTTGACATTCAGAATTAAAAAAGAAAGTACTTCAAGTGGTCTAATAAAAAAAATTGAAAACACACACCCACACACACCACACACACAGACACACACAGCTGCTAAGCAGGAAGGTGACAGCATCCTGCTACGTGTGTCATCTCATGTAAACCGTCCTTCTGTGAGCGTAAGTGTGAATAAATTCAGTGAGCCACGAGGCATCTTTCAGGTGTAATATTTTATCTCTTTTTCTCTTTACACTGGTACTGAGTGTGGAGTGTAAGGCATGTTTGAACACGTTACATTGAAAGGCAATAGCAATATTTCTGGGCCGCCGTTACTGGGAAGTGAAATGCATCTTCATGTCATTGGTAGTCCTTTACAGGAGAATCAGGATGTAAAACTTGTCTGGTTTTCCAGGAGCCCTGCAGCATTTTCACAGTGCATATTTCATGGCAGTTGGCCCAATAGTAGATCTTATCCTGTTTCTACAAGCTGTTTATCTTTCCTACATGCATTTATCTGCAACTACACTGCACATCTTACAGTACATCTGGGATGCTGTCAAAAATGTGTAGTGTGCTTTTGACCTGAACAAAAACCGGAACAGCAGCATATGGAGGACTGTGGACTACAATGTCATGTTGTGCTAGGAGACACTCTTTTTCCAATATCTTACTTCCCTTTAAAACGTGATACCTGTATCAGGCGTTTTCAGATATTAAGGCATGATTATAAGCCTTGCTAATAAGCTAATGTTACTGTGCTAACACGCTAACCTAACAAGTCGATTATAGTTGTTATACCCCGCTTTGGCCTCTTACCTTTGTTGTTAGCTTTACAAGTAAAAATATTGCTTCAGCTAGCAGCTAGCTTAGCTCCAAGCCATGGAGAGCTTCATAAATGACGTGTGTTAGAAAAGTGGCTTTGGATACCTTGTAACCCACAAGCAAAATTCCCCCTCCATTCTCTAAACAGGAAGTCATAGTCTCATGTTCATATTTTAGCCTAACAAGTCGATTATAGTTGTTATACCCAGCTTTGGCCTCTTAACTTTGTTGTTAGCTTTACAAGTAAACATATTGCTTCAGCTAGCAGCTAGCTTAGCTCCAGGCGTATTTTAGCCTGACTTGAAGAAGTTGCATTCATGGACAGTCCTTAAGGATTTATCCGGGGAGGTAGAAGCTGTTATTGACACTTGGGACTGTGTCATCTGTCTTCAACGTTACACTGCAGCAGAAACGATGCAGGATAATCCATCAGCGACAAGTTTTCACATAAGGTGTCTGTGGTTATTTTGCATCCATCTGGTGCCGGTTGCACAGAATCTAGCCAGCATATCTGCTGTGCGTCATTGTGGCTTGATAGTGACATCAGCACGGCTGTTGGAGACCACAGATGGATCAGATACCTGCTGCTTTTAAATGGGTGTAACATGAGCCCCCCTGTGTATAGGGAAGGCTGTCAGTATAGACTGTTATCTGTCATGGGTAACAGATGCTGCTAAGAATTACTTACTAACCTCAATGTCATTGATGCTATAATTAGAATGAAGTTTCTGTGTGATCACGTCTGCTTTCTGCAACTCTGTCATCATTTCTCCTCCAGTTCTCTCTGTCACCGTCATGCTTTCTCTTTTTAACTCACATATGATTGCGCAGAATCAAAAAAGGAATACTAAGCATGTACAATCTTGCAGCTTTTGCTTTACAGAGCTAAATAACAACAAATCACCATATTCAAGGATCACAATCTTGACTCCTTAATCTCTCTTCGACTTAACTCTACATCTGTAGTGCTTATCCTCTTTCCAACACCCATATCCTTTTAATCTGTCCTCTCTGACGAATGCTGTTCATTGGTTCGATTGTCCTGTTCCAGCCTAGAGACAGAACAGTCCACATCAGACAGATTTTTGACGGTTAAACTGGAGGATTAGTGAATGCACAGTGGATGTAGAATATGCACTGATGGGTCACTGACAGGTCAGGAGTGGATCATTGAGGGTATAATAACAGTGAGGAATAATGGGTAGATGTATTGTCGTAACATCCATCTCATCAATCTTTAAATGCAAACGTGACTTTCATCTGCTGGATTCAAGCCGCAGGTTTTCTGACGTTTTAATGAAGATGTCAGGAACGTCTTTGAAGCGTTTGCTAAGAGGAGAGCTGCTTATCAATGCGTCAGCTCGTACTGAAGGTATTTTATGGAAACTGTTAAATATTTCACTGCAGCCAACATGGACTCTTTAAACTTAAGACCAAAAGCCTACACATCACATGCAGAGAATACCACGAACAAATTGATCCTGACTTAAATGATCTACATTATTGCTTTCTTACTCCACCTTTCTACAGTACACTTTATTGTCCAGCAGAAATGTCAGTAAGAGGTAGGGAGGTCAGGAGGTTTTGACAGATATACAAATGAACTTAATGAGTGTTATGTTCAGTGTTAAGATGCCAGTCCCATCGATCGGAGATACTCTTAGGTTGTTAGGGTTAGGGTTAGGAAATATAAGGAGGGAAATTCCAGAAACCCATCGTCTTTTCTTGAGCGGAGGAATTTTAATCTGACCATTATGTGAAAGACCGCTTGATAACAAAGCTGTCCCGCAGCCAAAGTCCTTCTGATGGACTCCAGACTTCTCCATGAAGATCCCGAATGACTCCTCTCTTGTTTCTTTGAAAACCACAAATACAACCGCCATTTTTCCCCTCTCAATATTCCTTTCAGAGCCAATTCTCTCTCCCACCCCCCCTTCCCCTCCTCTATCTTACCCTAAAGTGGCATCTGTGGGCAATTACCATTGCGTTTTCATACGAGGCCAGCCAACAGAGGAAGCTGTTGTGTTGGCGCTCTCAGCAGGAGTTTTTCTGGCTGCGTCGAGGGGTGACAGGAAGGAGGGATGGATGTCTGCTGAGGAGGTCTATTCATGTCTCCAGGCGAAGCCACACTTGAGTAGACTCTTATTGTGGCGGTGACCTTCCTGTCACCACTCCGTGAACACAAAGCGGCTTCATGAGGATCAGCTGAGTCCCTCTTTGTTTCTCGTCCTGTCTGTCAACTCTCGACTCTCTCTCAATGTCTGCTACCATTTACTATTTCAATTCTCTTTATGTAATGTTCAAAAGCCATTTGTTCTTAAGTGACAGATTTAAAAAGTCGATTTTGATGAGGCGACACCACGAGACAAAGACCCATAAGCTATAAAGTAAAACCTTCATGTAAAGAGAGCATTTACGGCTGAAATAGCTCATATTTACATTACATTTCATTAAGACAAAGCGTAATCAAAAGGGTGCATCAAGGGTGAAGATACAAAACAAAACAACAGGAATCCTGCAAGTAAATTAAGATAATATATAATAAGATAGACCTTTATTTATCTCTGTAGGGAACTTCAGGTGTCAGAGCAGCAATCGAAACACCAGGAAGGACCTAATAGATCTAATACTATATATTCCACTACCTTATCCAATCCAAACAGTGCTACAAGTAGAAATAATAAGGTATTTAGACACCAATATAAGCAGAGCGATTGCATTTCCCATCTTCTTTTTGGTTTGACGGACAGGACAGTCAAGGGATAGAAATGGGATGACGTGCAGTAAGAGGTTATGTGCTCGACTGAAGGTCAAACGCGGTTCTCCGTAAACTTCCTGGGAACATATAGTTGCAAACAAGTGGTATATAAGTGTGCCTCTAAAATAAACATTAATGAAGGAGCTATACTACGAGCTCCAAGTTTTAAAGAACAGTCGGTATTTCCGAGTGGACTTTCAGAGGCGGCATTCAGGACATTGTTTCCTCATGACTCACGGGGCTACAATTATCCTAATTCCACAGATGTGGTCAACATGTGGACGATCAGCTCCTCTACTGGTATCTTTTTCTGCATTTATGAGTGATAATGCCTGTAGTCAACAAACACACTGTTGCTGTACTGTTGGTTGTAAAGTCCTGTTAGACTTAATCGCAAAGACGGTGTGAGAGATGATGACCTCATTTACATAAACCTGTAATTGTACCTTTAGTTGGACCTGTTTTTACACAAACATACTTCAGAGTTCGGTCTTTTAACAGTTTTTTGTTGATGTTTTGGAGGCCAGTTTTAGGCAGAACATCCACCTAGTTGGCCATACACTGAGTGCTTCATCCCAGGTGTAGAAGTTTATACACACTCTGTAATACTGTGTAAATATTAAATAGGCCATGTTATGCAGAAGAGACTCTTTGCAGCCATCATATATCATACAGATTAGTAAATCCCTACAGGAAATGTACAACTTAAGAGCTCTTTGGCCTCAATTACTCTAATACATAGGAAGGAAATCAATAATGCTTAGAGTAAAGAACAACATGCCGAGTAAACTATATCCGCCCAATATTCCCAGAACATGAAGTAGCTAAACACCAAGACATTTGAATACAGTTGCATTCATTTGCAATAACACCCAGACAGGAGAAAAGAGAGAATAGGTTTGACAGTGAAGTAAAAATAGCGTGCATGTTTGAACCTGCTGTTACTCTTTATTTATTCTCTCAGCACAGGTGGAGCTGTCATGCTTGATGTGGCCATTCTCTGTTTTTGATTCAGCAAGATAATAGGTGTGGAGATAAGGGATATGAAAAGTACACAGAGACAAAAAAGAGTCAAAGACATCCCGTTTCTCTGCCTGCAGTCTCTTGAAGCGTCTCCCACCAGGGGAAAGGAAATGAAAGCAAAGCTACTCCTCTTATGTCTCAAACTTGGCACAGAAGCAGAGAAGCTATGATAGTCCTTCCAGTGGCATTGTTGGCAGCTGCATGTGCCATGAGGTGGTGGAAGCATTTCAGTGATGAATGGCGATGCTGTTTCTTTCTTAAGGGACTTTTCCATTGAGTCATTTCCATCATATTACCCTGCAGTTAACAGTGATTTCTTACTGTAAAACCTGGAAATGAGTTAATCTGATGATGTGAACTCAATTTACCCGAAGTACCACTGACATGTCCAACGTTCTTGCTTCCAAATCTCAATTTGAGTCCTTATAAATTACTCTAGATCCCATTTAATGGACGACAGGAGACTAGAAAGCTGCTATGATCAATTTTGCTTCATTAACAATGGATAGGGCCTTTGTGTAGTGACAAACTCACATAGAATAACTACCTGACTCACATTTGTTGGCTATTTTAGTGTCTTTCAGCTCATTGTTTTAGTTTTTTCATTCATAGTCGTCGGTTTTAGTGCAACAGGCAGCGTTTTACAGCTGAAAAAAGCTCTTAAACCCTTCTGTACACTACCGTCCCTGCAACACCACAGTAAGCAGACATTTTGCACCTAGCTTAGTGGATCATTTAGCATCAAAAGAGTCAGATGTTTCCCTCAAGAGCTGGTGGAGACCTAAAAAGCAGCTAAAACCGGGTGAATTCTGAAGATCCATTCATTCAAAATTAGAACATAAACAACTTAGGTCATGTTTACACGGAAACCATCTGAACAGAAAACGCAAAAGTGGCGTTCTCACTTTTTATTCCGCGTGTAGACGAGCGTTTTGGGGGGTAAATCTGCGTGCATACGGTGATGCAGAAGTGTGTGGAGTTCCATGTTGTATGCACGCCAGGCGCCTCGGTGGTAGTGTGAAACCCGTCTGATTCGCCTCCGACGAATTGGTGCATCAACAATTTGATAGAGGTAATGAATGCGCCTTCTCTGTTCAGTAATACTATCTGTAAAGATTCGGTACAAATACTGAAAAGACACTTGGATGTTTATTAGAGCTGCTAGGGCAACTTGAAGGTCCGACGGATGGAAACAATCCGACATCTTTGTTGTTGTTTTCCTGCCCTGGCTCTACCTGTGATGTCAACACCTACGTGACGTGAGCAGATCGCAGCAGGCGTTTGCGTTTTTACCCTTTAGACGGGAACTCTGGAGGGTGGTTCCACCTTTTTGTGTTTTTAAGCCCCAAAAAACGTCTAGCACATCCGATCAAATCTTTGTCGTTTTCACCCGCGAGCGTTTTCGTGTAAACAGGGCCCTATGTTAAACATGTGTGACTGCTTGCAACTTATATCCTGCTTCCCTTATGTGATCAAAACAATCCAGTCTAGAAACCATCAGCACTCACTGGGTTAATAATACACAGGCTAATTTAGGTTTATATGCATTGCAGTCTCAACTAAACTTACCCTTGAGACAGAAACGATTGAACGGATGCAGATGTCTGGTCATTAGCCGACTGACAGAGGTGCGTTTGGATCCACACACTCACCACATGCATCGAGGTGAGAATAAACAAGTACCCACACATAAACCTGCATTTCTTAACCATGAGGCAAGCCCACGCAGGGAAACTATGCAAATGGTTTTCACCTGTTGTTTAGACACGCATGTACGAGGTAGACAAATGTTTTTGATTGAGATAAAAATGTGTATCCTGCACAGCCAAGTCCCCCCAAAATGCCATGCTGTTTATTCTGCTTCTTTCATCTCTCCCATCTGTTGCTGTAGTGTCCTCTGCCCTCTTGATGCATTCCAGGTCATCTGCAGACCAGAGGCAGTGTGGTGCTTGTGGCCATAGCTTTGCTTTAGTTAAATTTAGTTTAGCACTGTGGTTGAACATTTCCAACCATAAGCAATGCATAGCCTTGTCCCCCAGAGATAGTGTCAACATCCAATGTGTTAAGATCTTTACAGAAGCCAGCAGGTTTCATCAGATATCAAGCCCTGCAGAGAGCATGCTTCTCTCTTTTCTTCCTGTCTTCCTGTGCAGACTGCTTTGCTAGAATTGTGTGGGTGTGAAGTAAGTGGTGGTTAAAATACTGTGAAATAGAAAAGCTGCTTTCCCACCGGTAACACGTCAATCTAAGAAACACTTGATAGCATTAGCCAACCCTTTAATCATCTCCTAATGACATTTCTGTCTGTGAGAAAGATCTGAGACTCTTCTGATTATGCAAAAACCGGGAGTGTTGGAAGTTAAGTCGAAGAATTTTGACTTTCAATGCTTTTGCACCGGTTTCAAGTTGCCAATTAAATCTGTGCTGCTGACACAGCTGAGCAGCGGTGTAGAGCAATGATGTGTCTCAGAGGCAGACAAAGAGAGTGTGTCTGATCTCTTTTCTCTGTGCTTACAGAGCTTACTGTTCCCTTATTTATTTAAAGCCAAAAGTCATCCTACCAGAGGAGAAAAGGCCCTTTTTTTATTAAAGAGGACATATGATGCTATTTTTCAGGGTCAGTATTTAGTGCCTCTCCTGGGACATGTCTCCATGCTCTAATGTTCAAAAAGCTCTTTATTGTTCTCATACTGCCTGTGCTGCAGCTCCTCTTTTCACCCTCTGTCTGAAACCAGAGCCCAGTCTGCCCGGCCAGCTCTGTTGTGATTGGTCAACTGCTTAGAGATGACCCGCCCTCTTGGCAGTTCATTCTCGTTTAGTTTATGGTCAATGAATAAACATTTTTGTCATTGAAACAAAGTTAGATGGTGGAATATTTGTCACGTAAACATCCGTTTTCAATTGAATACTTGGATTTTTACCTTGTTAGAAATGATAGAAAAGCTGTATACTCAAACTACCGTCCTTCAGTCGCTATCATTCAACCGTTTGAAGGCTGCTGTGTTTTGACCTGACTGAATTATGCATTGGATTTTCTTCATGCAGCTTTTTGCAAACATCTATACATCCATGAAAAATTTTGCTTACATTTTGCGGCTCGTAGCGTAAATAATGAATGTTATTTTAATCATTCATTACTCAAATGAACAACCTTAACCACGTATGTTTGACCACATAGGGATCAACGTCAGCTCTCTTACATTCACTAGATAAAGCCACTGACATGATAAGCTGGATAAATAAGCCGGAGACTATAATGTAAACATCCGAGAAGCTGGTGCTCAGGATTGAAAATGTATATGTTATTGGGGAATAATACAGGTGCATGCACTACACTGCTCTACAACCAGCCTATGATCACGGTCCGTATGTCTATCATGCTGCAGCAGGCAGAAGTGAACAGGATGTAAGGTACTTCTCAGGAATCGGAAGCATTTCTGACATACAGCGGAGCCGCACAATGGGGCTGGTTACACGCAGGTTGCAGCAAATAAGGAATCAGACATCAATCGCTAAGCTAACCTACCCTGTGCCTTTTTTATTCTAGTGCTTCCATACGAAATCCAAGACGATAGCACCTTGCAAGGTTTCAACACGCTGACCAATTGAGGCATAGCATCATCGATTAGCAGAGTTTTTTTCCTTGTTTGCTGGCAAAAAAATGATATAAAATAACCAATGATGTCCATGAAAAGGCTCCTGGAAGATAGCAGTTGTTTTGCTGCTGTTTGATGGCACAGGTTGTCGTACAGAAACAGGTGTGGGCTCTCGTTTCCTACTAGAAGTTTTTGCAGATGGTTTAAGGATTTGAGGCCAGATGGAAAAAGCACTTAGTAAAGTAAATGAGAAAACCAAGTGTCACTGGGAGGACAGGAAGGGTTTTAATTTTAGAAGACTTAACCAAACTATAATTGTTTTATTTCTGCTTTCTTAATAGAGAGGTGACATGTATTTTGTGCCCTGTGATTGGCTGCTTCCTGTGTTTGTGGTTTGGTACGGTAAGTGGTTGGGACACTGATGTGAGTCGAAGCGTAGCAGCACAGCGGCTGATTGACTAATGAATCACTCACTGTCTTGTAATCTGCAGTAACAAGATGAGAGACAGACACCACAAGACAATTGAAGCGGTCTTTAGACAGATGGCTTTAAGTCATTATGACCCCGGTGTGTGTCTGTCAAACCCATTAAACTACAGATGGATGTTAGCATTGGGAATCAGCAACCAGCGGATGATTCCATTAAATTGATAGCTGCATTTTTAAACATATTTAATGCAGATATAGACTCCAATCATTGCTGTATGCTGTTCCTCAAACCCATGGATCGAGATTACAGGACACAGTTGGCTATATAATTAAAAAAGGGTGATAATGTGACGTCATGAAAGCCTGAGGAAAGTCAAGAAGTCAAATTGTATTGAAATATTTGCCAGGAAAGAGATAAACGCCCCTCTGTTTTATTCTGTCATTGCCATTTATTATTTTCCTTTCTGAGATGAGGCTTTCCATAAAATGGACATCCTGTTGTGGCAGATGTTCAATCATTTATTAATGTTTGTTTGTATATGTACACAGATCACACACACACACACACACACACACACACACACACACTTGTACTACAGCAGGACTCTGCAAACATTGAACCAGATGACCTGAACTGTGTTATGGCTGTAACATCTGGCGCAGATCAGAGCCTACATGGTCCTATGGTCGGTGGGGGGCTAGAGGGTAAAAAGTACACGGCATAACTCACTTTTAATCTATGTGATCTTGTTAGGTTACAGCAAACAGAACGATGGATAAAAAAATGCACATGTACGGTTTTTTTAGAAGCCTCCAGAGTCAGGATTTGTAGGATCTGTAGAGCAGATGAATGTGTCACGAAAGATTTACACCAATATGAGCTCCTATTGCGGTGCATTGTGACTTCTCTGCCCTAGGAAGCAATTTATTTTAATTTCAGAGGAAAATCCAACGTCTAAAAAGCTTACCTTACAAATAGTACATCGGTTTTCTTTGGTGCAAAGCTTTACGGACTAAAAGTCTACCGATGTAAAGTTCAACACTTCATTTTCTTGAGGCTGCAGGAGGTCAGCTCCTATGACCACTACCTCTGAAAGCACCGTCCAGAAAAAAAAGCAGTAAAAAAGGACCCAGTGGTGCTGTTGGACAGGTTATACTGCCTAGTAGAGCGGAGCAACGCCAGTGTAATAAAGTTCAAACGTACTGTACCTGAACCGGGCATTAATCTACTGCTCAGTCCCCAACCAATTAACTCAGAAGTGCTCTGGTAATTGTCAGTTTTATTGCCACCTTCATCTTGTAGAGCAAAGGAAAGAGCAGTTCCCCCAATATACCAGTCATTCAAGTCAAAATAAACATCAGTTTGGGAATTCAGGAGAGATCTGGCTTGTTAAACAGAGTATGCATAAATGGAGCCAGAGTCAGCGAGGTTATTCTGGGTCATATAGTTCCAAGTATGGCATTCCAACAATGGCAAGGTTTGCAGGTGTTGGTTCTTGATGCCGATAAGGATTTCATTTGACTCAAAAGCTTCTGAAGGAGCAATCTGTCATGGGTTGAAGTTAACGAAATGCAGTTGAGCAGAGAACCAAAATAGGATAGCGATATTCCTGCAGAAATCTAATTATTGTGCAGTTTTTAGCTTCTTAATCAGCTGGTATTGTCAAGCATAATTAGACTCTAGGATCTTTGATTGTGCGGACCAAATTCTTGCAACCAAACAGCATCTTTTCTTTGGCTAGATTTATAAATCAAGGACCACCTGAATGTTGAACCAGAGTAAAAATAAAGCACTTTAAGTGAGTGATAATGTAGCAGCATGTTTGATTACCTACTGGTGGGTTTGTGGTACTTCTATTAGCTGTTCTGTTAGGGTCCAATCTGGATCTGACTTGGACGTAATTGCTGGTAAAGATACGGTTCCTGTACCGAGCTTTGGCGGTGTCAGTTTACAAAATTCCACCCATGAACAACTCTGTACTTCCCAAGAAAAACTGGCAGTACGTTAGAAGGCAGTGGATAAAGAGTAAATTTAAGTCTCAGTGTGTTTCCAGAAAAAACAATCTCAGTATGCAAGGAACAAAAACAAGAGAAGGCAGAGAGGGGGACAATGGGTTTAGAGAATGAAAAGAGGCCGAGCAGAGATTACTTTTTGTTCTGCTTTACATAAGGATCCATTCATCCATCCATTGAGCATTAAAGCTCATTGAGATGCAGTCACAGTGAATTTCCATGCCACAGTGTGTGCATCAGGGAGCAGTGTCGGGACAAGTCAAGGGGAAGCCTTTGTTTCATTATGCCTCGACATGTCAGGAAATGTCGCCCCATGTAAAAAGGATCCAATTACGCCGCTGTTTTGCTCCCCTACGGGCAAATAGGATATCTACGTTTCCTTCCTCATACTTCTCAAACGTTAAAAGCTATGACTTAGCTTTACTGGTGATGTGATGCTTTGATCTTTCGCTGATCAATCTCATTTTAAGTACGATAAAAAAGAGTCTTTTGACATGTTAAAGCCATACACTCACTCCCAATAGGACTATGTTATGATGCGTTTCACCCCCTTCTGCTTTGAAGAGGAGTAACTTCCTGCTAATGCCACCATGTCAGCAATATTCCTGTCCAATCAGGGGTCGGTGTGATCCTCCGTGTCCTGACAGCAGCGGCGATGTCATGTGGTTTATTGCACAGGGATTACAGCTCCTAATCTGCCTGTCATATAAACCCAAGTAGAGAGACATCACAATCATGGAATTAAAAAAAAAAGTCGATCGTTGGGAACAGGATGAAAAAAAGATGGATTTTGGACCAGGCTGCGTCTCTCCTTCAGCAGTATGGATTATTGTGAGGAAACCTGACGTGTGAGGCTGAAGCGAACGCTGTCAAGTGAGTGTTGGCATGTGAGTAACGGGAGTCTTTGCTCCTGAGTTTCCACGCCGCAGGATAAGCAAAGGATGTGGTTATGGATTGTTCTGGTGTAGGCTTTCTATTTGCAGGGGTGTGTTTATCCTCTGTGACTGTAAGCCTTCCACATGTCACCACAGAGACCAAAACACACACTGACTCTGGAGAACGGGAGGCAGAAGGAATCAGAGTTAACTTTGTGCGTTGTGTGTTTCAGGGCCAGTCTACATAAATATAAAGTGTATAGGTTTAATGTTTACAATGTCCTCCGTCCTTTTTTTAGAGGGTTAACATGCTAACATTTGATAATCAGTACCCGCCAAGGCTTATGGGAATGTCATTAGCTGTGCAGATATCTGGTCATGCACTTAAGTATTGGACAATTATCATGGAGCTTAAGGAAAAGTCTTTTAAATGCTGGAAGAAATGATTAATCGTTAGCATTCGTCCTCTGGGGAACATGACTGTCTTTACCAAAGCAATACATCCATTTTTGTGGAGACATTTCAGGACAAAAGCAAAAGAATGACCCACATTGTGGCGCTTTATATTTGGAAGACAGGCAGTTGTATCCTCTGGGGAACAGGAATGCTCCTTATGTAAATTCAATTACTTCAATAAGCAACTTTACCTTTTGTTTGGCTGAAGCTTGGACTGGGAAACGTAGGGTCGCCGGTTCAAGTCCCCGAACAGACTTGAAATATGGAGAGTGGACTGCTACTTGGAGAGGTCCCAGTTCACCTCCTAGGCCCTGCTGTGGTGTCCTTGAGCAAGGCACCGGACACCTCCAATCCCCCCTCCCCATTGCTCCCTGGGCGCTGCACGATAGCTGCCCACTGCTCCTAGTACTAGGATGGGTTAAATGCAGAGGACCAATTTCACTGTGTGTGCTCTGCTGTGTGCATGTATGTGACTAATAAAGAGGGTTTCATCCTCCGATTCTCATCTATCTAAGCTGTTCACCCTGTTTAACCCTGTCCATGTCCTTTAGTTTTGAAACTTCTTTCATTACTACTGCCTTAAGTGGGGATTTTCTCTTCTTTTCGAAGTGTCATATACATTGTAAAAGAGAGAAATATAAACATCCACACCCTCAGTAAGTACATCAGTATGTAAAGGACAAGCCGTGATGTGTTTGACAGCTTTGTTGAACGGCATCTTTTTGGGCACTACTACTTTCATCTATAGCTGAGTAATCACACCTTTTTATTTGCCTAAACACCCACCTTACACTAAGAGACACAAGTTCACACCTGTTCTGGAAGCATTGCTGCAAAGCGTCCTGGGAAATGCAGGGGATAAACTATCGAAATCGACATAGCAATTTGAAATACACCAGCAAAGAAAATGATTTAATTTAGTGCGAAAAAGGAACCAAAGTGATTGTTTTTGACAAATACAAAGCAGGGTGTGTGTGTGTGTGTGTGTGTGTGTGTGTGTGTGTGTGTGTGTGTGTGTGTGTGTGTGTATGTGTGTGTGTGTGTGTGTGTCTACATGGAAGCACACCCCGTTCTGTCCAGTGTTAAATACCCTTCATCTTGTCTGACTCTACTTTGGCCAGAAGTATTAATATCATCTCCAGCTTCGTGCATGATGAAGTAGATAATAGTTTGGCTGATGGCTTTATGGAAGCAGAGGAGGAGTCCCTCTAATTTCACTGAATGATTCACAGCTGACGTCTACAGGAGCTCCTCGTTGGTGGTTGCTCATTACGTCTCAGCAGAGCCTCGTGCAGATGTCCTATTATCCGGTAATAGTCCATCCACTCCAGCTCAACGACTTCCCCTAGGCAAATGTTTTTGTTCTGACACATTTTGCAAATTACATTATGATGAACGGGAGAAATACAAGTTGGGAAAAGACCAAGAGTGTAGTCAGACAATAGAGGGAAGCGGGCAAGCCATAAAACTACCAACCGAGGCCTTTATTCATCTTAACAACAGGCCTTACTAGAGGTAGAACTTATCCTTTAATGCGCCTACTTTGGTTTATATCAGACTAGAATCCAGCTCTTCTTATGAGTTTCTTAGTGCCGTCGTTTGCTGTTGAAACTGTTCAAAACACGACTCGTTATTTGCTGGCGCAATCGGTCAGCGCGCAGTACTTATAAGATAGTAACCTGCAGAGTGATGCTGAGGATGTGAGTTCGAGCCTCACCTGGAGCAGAGGAGTTCTTCAGAAGGCTCCTCCTTATTTTATAAAATAGCTTTATTCCTCTTGGCACATCAGAGTATCTTTTAATTTTAAGGTCTGCCAGGTTTTCTGCAACCAGGTAGCAGTTGGGGGTTTGGTGCCTAGTAGGTGACATGTCACCTCTCCAGCTTGAACAGGTGACCACTTTCATTCCAAAGTCAAGTCCCTACAGACTGAGCCTTCAGTCCGAGGTACCGCTGCCCATATCAGGCCCTTAAAAAGGAAGTTTTCTTACTCCGTAATCGTAATGATTTTCAGGGCTCCAGTGGCGCAATCGGTCAGCGCGCGGTACTTATAAGACAGTAACCTGCAGAGCGATGCCGAGGTTGTGAGTTCGAGCCTCACCTGGAGCAGAGAAGTTCGTTAGAGAACTTATCCTGATGTTATGAAAAAGAGTTATTCCTGTTGGCACATCTGAGTTTCTCTTAGTTTTACAGGCAGCCTGGTTTTCCGGCACCAAGTAGCAGTTTGGCACTTCTTCAGCTTATACTGGCGACCCCTTCGGTTTCCAAGTGAAGTCCCTTCAGACTTCGCCTTCAGTCAGAGCTACCGCTGCCCATATCAGGCCCTTAAAAAGGAAGTTTTCTCCTACATAATCGTAATGTTTTCCAGAGCTGACAGCAGGCTCCAGTGGCGCAATCGGTCAGCGCGCACGGTACTTATAAGACAGTAACCTGCAGAGTGATGCTGAGGTTGTGAGTTCGAGCCTCACCTGGAGCAGAGGAGTTCTTCAGAAGTCTCGTCCTTATTTTATAAAAAAGCTTTATTCCTCTTGGCACATCAGAGTATCTTTTAATTTTAAGGTCTGCCAGGTTTTCTGCAACCAGCTAGCAGTTGGGGGTTTGGTGCCCAGTAGGTGACCTGTCACCTCTCCAGCTTGAACAGGTGACCACTTTCATTCCAAAGTCAACTCCCTACAGACTGAGCCTTCAGTCAGAGCTACCGCTGCCCATATCAGGCCCTTAAAAAGGACGTTTTTTTACTCCGTAATCGTAATGATTTTCAGTGCTCCAGTGGCGCAATCGGTCAGCGCGCGGTACTTATAAGACAGTAACCTGCAGAGCGATGCCGAGGTTGTGAGTTCGAGCCTCACCTGGAGCACAGGAGCGCTTCATTGAGCTCATCCCTATGTTATTCCTGTTGTCACATCAGAATGTCTGTTTGTCTAAATAGGCGTAGGAGTGCCTCAAACAATAGAAAGACATCAAATGTGCCACAATCCATCGATCCCTCATATTTGCAATATAAGAGAAGCCTTCAAGCTGACTCCTCACTCCATTCAGTTGTTATTATAAATACACAGTACCTTTCAAACATTAGGTCTGAATACATATTTACATAAACGATCACATGCATTTCTGTCATGGCGAGGTGTCAGAGCAAACAGGTTTTCTGGCATCAGGTAGCAGTTGGGAGTTTGGTGCCCGGCAGGTGAACTCGCGCCTCTCCAGTTTGAACTCGCGCCTCAACCAAGTCAAGTCGCTAAACACTGAGCTAACGTGACCTTTGACAGAGGCTCCAGTGGCGCAATCGGTCAGCGCGCAGTACTTATAAGACAGTAACCTGCAGAGTGATGCTGAGGATGTGAGTTCGAGCCTCACCTGGAGCAGAGAAGTTCGTTAGAGAACTTATCCTGATGTTATAAAAAAGAGTTATTCCTGTTGGCACATCTGAGTTTCTCTTAGTTTTACAGGCAGCCTGGTTTTCCGGCACCAAGTAGCAGTTTGGCACTTCTTCAGCTTATACTGGCGACCCCTTCGGTTTCCAAGTGAAGTCCCTTCAGACTTGGCCTTCAGTCAGAGCTACCGCTGCCCATACCATACTTATAAGACAGTAACTTGCGGAGTGATGCCGAGGTTGTGAGTTCAAGCCTCACCTGGAGCAGATCTAATATAACACCAGTGTCATTTGAATGTTTGTTTGAGATTATTCTACATAAACCTGAACAGAAAGAGCCTGTCCGAATCAAACCTATACAATAAGCACATCTCTGCATACTGAAATCATAAGAACATATTTCTGAAACCACAGTATCTGGTTGTAAACATTAAAATGATTACAAGTTGTTTTCTAGAATCGGACTTATTGTCAGCTTTATTTCGTGCCCTGTGAGACTGTCGAGAACAATCAATTGGTCTTTGTGATGGTCATGGAAAAACCCTTTTCATATGCGGTTGTGCTGGTGATTTCCAAAGCCTCAGCACTTTATAAATCAGGTGAGGATCTAAACAGTGCACAATAGAGTGACACAAGAAGAAGCAGGAAGGTGCTGAGGTTTTGAGTTTTTGTTTCAAGCTCAGCAGCTTTAAAATGCATAACCCCACAGGAGAAGAAATGATTTTGTGTTTGCAGCTTATATTAAAATGTGTCACTGCAAACTGCATCATGTGCACGAGTTCGCTTTCACCAGAGATGTGAGTTGATACTTCAACTGATCAAGTTGTAAAGCAGGAAAACCCCTGCAACTCTCCAAAAGTCTTCCCATAAACCCATTAACCAGCGAACAACAGGATGAGTGGTGGCTTTGGCTCTCTATTCTGTGGCTTCCCTCTGTTTGTGTAAGAAGATGGGCTGCTGCAGGAAAACCACTTAAACTCGAATGAAAGGGACCCTCATCAGCGAGCATTGGCTACTCTTTTATGGATCTGTTCATGCATATATGTATCTAAGCACAATAAAGGAGCCTTAGCTATAATACCATCTTGTGCTGTTGATGCTGATCTACTGCCAGTGGAAAGACATGCTCATTCAATCTGCGTACAGGGGCTCCAGTGGCGCAATCGGTCAGCGCGCGGTACTTATAAGACAGTAACCTGCAGAGCGATGCCGAGGTTGTGAGTTCGAGCCTCACCTGGAGCACAGGAGTTCTTCATTGAGCTCATCCCTATGTTATTCCTGTTGTCACATCAGAATGTCTGTTTGTCTAAAGAGGCGTAGGAGTGCCTCAAACAATAGAAAGACATCAAATGTGCCACAATCCATCGATCCCTCATATTTGCAATATAAGAGAAGCCTTCAAGCTGACTCCTCACTCCATTCAGTTGTTATTATAAATACACAGTACCTTTCAAACATTAGGTCTGAATACATATTTACATAAACGATCACATGCATTTCTGTCATGGCGAGGTGTCAGAGCAAACAGGTTTTCTGGCACCAGGTAGCAGTTGGGAGTTTGGTGCCCGGCAAACTGGCGCCTCTCCAGTTTGAACCAGCCTCAACCACGTCAAGTCGCTAAACACTGAGCTAACGTGACCTTTGACAGAGGCTCCAGTGGCGCAATCGGTCAGCGCGCGGTACTTATAAGACAGTATCCTGTAGAGTGATGCCGAGGTTGTGAGTTCAAGCCTCACCTGGAGCATAGCTGGTTTCACCTTCTATTGATCAAGAGGGTACCTTAATGTTGCTGTCTTGGCGAGACCGAACAGCTGACTCCAACTCAATGGAAGTTAAATGAAGGATTATACATATAGTACTCAAATTAAATTATATCTCCTTCTATATGCCCAACATGAACCCAATAGCCAGTAAACAACAGGATGAGTGGAGGCTTTGGCTCACTCTCTGTGGCTTTTCCACTATTTATGTAGCCCCGTCTGTTGGTAGCTGCGACACTCTGATCAGCAAACTCCTCCATGTCTGTTTCTGTTCATTGATGGCATATGTGTGAGTGTAAGAAAGTAACCTTACCTATGAGGATCCTAGCGCCTTCTTGTGATATTGAAGATGCACTTCTCTCCTTCCAAATTTCTGCTCACAATCAAGAGCTTCATAGAGGCTCCAGTGGCGCAATCGGTCAGCGCAACCAGACCAGCCAGCCAGAAGTTCTCATTGTTGAGGGAAACCAAACGGATGTCGGTGTGTTAGTTGCAACAGTATTGACCCAAGGGTTATCCTTCACCCGTCTGTAGGTTATATATTGAAGTTCTTCGTGCACCTCATCCAAATCAGTGTGTTGTTTCCTCCTGAATCATGGCAATTTCTTTTCAATGTCTAGATGTTGAGTCTGATTGCAAAGCATCATGTGATAAGTCATACACTGCAGGCGTCGTTGTCTGTGGTGTGATAAGGTTGATCCAACACCGTGTAGCAACACTATTTGCCACTACCTTTTTTTTAATATATACATTTGACTACTTTCATCTTTCCCCGGCTCCATAAAAATCACTCATACACTGTCTAAGAACTTCTTCAGGTTAATGTCAAATCTACTGTCAATTATGCTCTCTACGGAGGCTCCAGTGGCGCAATCGCTCAGTGTGCGGTACTTATAAGACAGTATCCTGCAGAGTGATGCCGAGGTTGTGAGTTCGATACTGCTTTAACTTCCTGTCAATTGCAAGGGTGATGTCTGTACCAATATCACACGGAAATTGGTTGTTGACGGACACCAATGAGATGTCCTCCTTCGCCTTTTTATGTTCCTTGAAACACTATCCAGCTACATTTCCACATTGGGAATCAATCGAACTTTTGAAAATGCAGAGGACGGCTGGCAGACTCGTAGCTTTAATTCTCTGGATTAAGCGGTGTGTTTATCCAGGCACTATGCCTCCACACTGGATCTGTCTGAGCCACAGCACCAGGAGACATTGATTACCACGGCACACTGACTGTAATTACTCAACGAAGCCCATCAGCTTTTGGCCTTTTCATGGTTGGGATACTTTTACCTGTCGTGTTTGAACGCATTTTGACTGTTGCCCCACAAAAAAAACAAATGTTTTCTGTGTTTGTGTTACCCAGCTGGCAGGCGTAGGGGGAGCTAGCGAGCATGGATGAGCCGGGCAGCATGAACAGCAGCCTGCAGAGGAAGAAGCCGCCATGGCTCCAACTGGACATCCCCACCATCCGCCTGACACCAGACGACACGCCGGCACCCACACAGGTGAAAAATAAACAAAAATCTATTACAAATTCAGATTTCTAGAGCTTTGTTGGGAATAGATGAAGTAGAATAACTCCTAACGTGTGTGTGTGTGTGTGTGTGTGTGTGTGTGTGTGTGTGTGTGTGTGTGTGTGTGTGTGTGTGTGTGTGTGTGTGTGTGTGTGTGTGTGTGTGTGTGTGTGTGTGTGTGTGTGTGTGTGTGTGTTGTAGCCGGTGAGGCGCCTGCGCAGTGTCAGCATGCCAGGTGAAAACCCTCAGACCTGCATCGCTGCCTTGGAAGCCTCCAACAACTACCTCAGACCCCCAATGGAGAGACTGCCATCCTTCACACAGTCCATCAAGAGGTTAGACACACACACACACACACACACACACACACACACACACACACAAAGAGGTTTTCTTCTTTCTTCTCTGCTAATTTCCTCCGGCTTGTGATAACTCTGATAATTCCTCTCCACTAATAAATCTTAACAAAACTAATTTCCTCTTTTTTTATTTAACACAAATTAATCCTGCTCTGTTTTCTTCTCTCTTGTGTTCCCTTTATCCTTTGATTGTGCTTTCCTTTTCCTTTCTTTTGCTTTCCTCTGCTTCCCTGTCCTCTCCATGCTGCTCTGTGCGTGAAGTGGGAAACGGGTGCGTTTTGAGCGGGTCAACACGGTTCCCCCAAAGGGACAGAGGGGGCCTCGGAGGGTGTCAACCGTCCGAAGGCGGTCCTGCATCCCGAAAATACTGAGCCGACGGCGGTCATCTATACCCAAACAGATCATCAGGTACAGGAAGTGGAGCAGGGAGTTAAGGACAGTAGTTTGATTGTGTCCAGTTGTAGAAGTTTATCTTTGAAACTGAATATTGGACGGCAATATTGGAGGAGATTCAAGTGGAGGGACGGCCATTTCAGACCTTTATTACTTCTAGTATTCTAGCTTTAATATTAGTGACCGAAGATATAGAATAAAACAACATTATATATACAAAGACAAAAAGAAACTTGTCACAAATGACCTCAAAGAGAAACATAAAACAACCACAAACGACAATATGAAACCACTAATGTGCTAACAATAAGAACAAAGAGTCACCAAATGACAACAAAAGGACAAAGATAAACCACAAACCAACTCAAAGGGACACAAAACAACTCAAAAAGGTTGAAAAAATGACTGAAGACTAAAACTACAGTGACACAAAATGCCCGCTACAATGTTTTTCTATAACACTTCCTTTCCCATGTCTGCATTGTGCACAAAAGTCCCTTCAGCTTCCCTTTGAACTGAGTGTATGACACACACCCTCTCATCCAGGGTGTATCAGTATCAGTCCAGGTGGCGAGCAGGACCTCATGGTAATTGTGTTATTTTGTTTGCAGACAAAATAACACAATTACTCACGCAGACTATCTGTGATCCTCTCACAGCATGCGGGCCGCATCAAAGCCTGGAAGTGAATGTCAATGTTTGGAACGAAACCTGGAGACACGGTCTTCAAAGGAGCCTTAACCTTATCATGCCCAGTGTCTGCGTGCGTGCGTGAGTGAGTGAGTGTGTGTGTGAGTCTGTGAGTGAGGGAGAGAAGCTGAATTCATGTGCTTGATGTTTATGAGAGAATTAATCGGATTTAGGGAAAGTTAGTGTGTGTGTACAGGAGGTTTACTGAGGAACCTCCTCCTCTAAAAAGTGCAAAACTACCGGATAAATCTTCACTCTTTACAGGGGCCATATTATGCCCTGGGAATTTCCCTTTCCTGTTGTGTGTTATATAGATTTGTGTGCATTCAAATGGTCTGCAAAGGCTACAAATCCTGTGCTCCAGTGGCGCAATCGGTCAGCGCGCGGTACTTATAAGACAGTAACCCTGCAGAGTCATGCCGAGGTTGTGAGTTCAAGCCTCACCTGGAGCAGAGAAGCTTTAACTGCAGCAGGTGAGGTACATTTACAGAAGAAATTACCAAAAGCACCTATGGAACATTAAAGTATGTGAACATGGCACAGTGGAGGCACAAAATACACATTTCAAACCTGAAAATGAGCAGAAGGTCCTCGTTTGTTGACCTGGCCTACAACAACAAAAAGCTCTTCATGAGTCATCTCTCATGGTAAGAAGCCATTAATTTTGACATATCAGACACAGAGTTAATCATTTATCTCAGTCTCAGTAATGATAGGTGTTTAAATGAAGATCACACACTCCCTTGAACTTGTATTTGCTGCAAAGCAAGGTGGGGTTTGAGCTCAACCTTATTTTGGTGCTGCTGCATGACTGTGTGTGTGTGTGTGTGTGTGTGTGTGTGTGTGTGTGTGTGTGTCACGTCCAGACATGTCCCAGTGCCCTCCCTCCTACTCCCTACTAATGTGTGTGATGCCCCATCCTTCTCCCATTTCCTGTGGAGTGCAACTGGTGTTTACACACACTCCTGAAAAACATGGTGGGAGAGATAGAGAGCGTTGAATAGGGAGGAGGGGGATTCAGTTTGACAAGGACCAGAGCTGCTGTCTTTTTTGCCCAGTAGGCCACATCCTTTTTTTTTTACTGACGAGGAAGGATACTTGGAGGCCTGCCGAACACTGACACATTCGCACACTCTTTCTCACACACACTCTGTGCTGTTAGGGACGCAAGGTCAGAAAATATAACATCATCCCGTTCATCAAGTGAGTGCATCCAGCTGGTGGAAGTCCTCTTTACATCCCGAATGGATCAGATTGCCGTCTATACGAGGAGATAAACGCCGGCTTTTCCTCCGACCTTTGATTAACCAGGACGGGGGATGCTGCTCGGAGTCTGGCCACGTGGTGATGATCCTCTCTTTGCGTAACGACCAGTGTTATAAGGTACCGCTGGCCTGGAAATCAGGGAAATCCCCTCATGGATTGTGTATCTGTGATCTGCCGAGGATTAGGGATTAATACGGGGGTAAAGTGGGGACAGTGATGCCGGTCATGATGGAGGATATACTGCTCCACAGGCCCTGGCCCCTTCAGGTATGACCCAGACTCACAACCCCTCCTGGAGCTCTCTGGACAGGTGAGTGTACTGCTTAGTGGTGGAAGAAGTATTTAGAAAAGTACCACACCGGAAATTCTCCATTTCGAGTAAGAGTCCTGCATTCAAACCCTTAATTAAGTAAAAGCATTTAAGTTTAATCAAATGAATGTACCTAGGGAACTTACCAGTCAGGGTTCGCTTGACTATGTGATGTTTTTGGATTATTTTTACTAATGTTTTAGTATATATGTTACATATTACTGCTTTATCTTTAGGCTGTTTTGTAGTTTATTGCAAAAGCTCATAAAAACAGCCGTTTTAAGCTGTGGCAGATTTTAAAACAGTTTATTCATCTTAAAGAGTATAGGAGAACTATGTCAACAGAAGCAGTACACAGGTGAGTGTACTACTTAGTAGAGGAATAAGTATATAGAGCTTTAACTGAAGTACAATTACTAATACTTCACTTTAAAAACGCTCCATTTCAACTAAAAGTCCTGCATTTTAAACCTTTTAAAAAATGTATTCAGTTTATTATACTTACAAACTTAATGAAAAAGTACTTATCGTGCAGTAAAATGTTCCCCGTCAGCGTTACACTTAACTATGTGATGTTTTTGGATTAAATGAGTGATCTTTTAGTGTAAAAGTTGCACATTACTGCTGTATGTTGTGCTGATTTTGACTTGTTTGTATACTGTTGAGCAGTTTAATTCACAAGCTCAGAAAAGCAACCCTGTTTTATGCGTTATGAAAGGTTTTACATCGTTTTTCAGCCAAAGAATCAAAGAGAATTGTCTGAACTCATAAAGGAGCACTTAACTAAAGCTGTCTGAAGAATGCAGATGAGTTAAAAGCACAATGTTTACCCGTGAGATATAATAAAGGGGACGTGAAAGGAAAATACTTAAACTTAAACATCTCTCGTCTCCTGATCTCTGTGCGTTAGTGGTGGTATTTGTTTATACTCTGTTCTGCCCCTTGGCCTTTTCTTCTCTGATGACTCTTGTGTAATCCTATAATTACGGTACATCAGATTGTTGCTCTTTGTCTACCAGCCTTACCTTGAGGACATGAAAGCTAATTCACGTGGCTTAACGTTGTTTTTAATCTTTAATGTGTGATGGATCTGTGCGTCGTCTAGCACTCGGGAGTATTATATTTAATTTGTGTGGGCGACACATGACGTACACGCTTGACGGTGCATGTACTCACACTGACGAATACCTGCTCATCTAAACAAAAACCACACACAAAAGTCATCTGTCTTTGAGCAGGATGTTATGTCCATTTTATTGGCGAATGCTTAACTTTTTTCGCCCGTTTTCTCAGTCTGATTCTCTTTGCTTTCCCAAACCTGTCTTCTTTCTAAAAGACATTCCTCTCCGGGAGGACAACAATCAGGGACGCGCCGCCTC
This sequence comes from Eleginops maclovinus, assembly GCF_036324505.1. Lineage (NCBI taxonomy): Eukaryota > Metazoa > Chordata > Actinopteri > Perciformes > Eleginopidae > Eleginops > Eleginops maclovinus. The sequence continues at coordinate 3,993,239 of NC_086358.1, read as the reverse complement.
CCTCCCTGCCCCTGTGCAGCCTTAAAAGGCTTCCACAGCTGGCGTCTCTCTCTTGATGATGAGTGTTTATTTCTGAGTGTCCTGCTCTCCAAACAGTTTCCCCACCGAGGCCTCCTCCGGCAGTCGGTGAACAAGCAATCAGGCGCCGTTTCATGGGAATCAAAAGGGACCTGGGTGCACATTTATTGAGTTTAAATGAGAAGCACGGCCATGAAATACAGGACTAAAGAAGGAACATCTGCTTTTTTTAACACAGGCTTGGACTGAAGACATTTTTTATTCAAGCTCTTTAAGCCTGGTTGGAACCTTGCAATCACAGTCACACAGAAAGGGAAAGGAAAACACCAGCAGGGGACGGGGAAGAGGAGGATTCTTTTGTCGTAAATGTTGGACAAAATACCTTTAATAAACTGACTGGTCACAGGGATTTTGACTTTTCAATATCGAACCACTTGACTGTTATACAGATTAAAGTTTTAACTGATGTGTGCTGTTAAAATGTATATCATTTTATACATTTGCCTCCTCAGATGTTCCTTTTATTACAAAAAGTAGTACTGTAGCTCAAACTGGTCAAAGTTTAATTCGTTCAGTATTTTAAGTTACATTAAACCATGCGTTTGGTTTTCTATTAAGTGTCCTTAAAGATTGCAGATGCTCTTTGATTTTCTACTTGTACGGTTCTCTTCATCAGTGTAAAATGAAAGCAATCAACAGATGAACCAATTAACAAGTCAATTCATCCCCAACAAGCAGCTGCATCAATCAAGTAATCATCCAATTGTTCTGCTAATCATGAGGGATTTGCGGCTCAAGCTGTCCAAGAATATTCTGTGTGTGTGTGTGTGTGTGTGTGTGTGTGTGTGTGTGTGTGTGTGTGTGTGTGTGTGTGTGTGTGTGTGTGTGTGTGTGTCAACATTTGTTCAAGGCTTCAACAGATTATGTATACAATTCAAATAAAATGGACAAAGACTACAGCAATGTGATTATTATTTAAAAGTTGACATGAAAGTTTGGTTGAGCCCTTTCGTTGTCACTACTTTGTCATGCTGTGATTTAATTGCAATAAATGGTTCCCAAGGGGGGTGACATCCTGATGCAAAATTGTGAAAAGTCTGTATTTATGCTTATCCAGATCTGTAAGCAAAATGACATGAAAAAAACAACTTAAAAAAGGCTTGTTTTACGAATGGATTCAGGATCAATCAAGGCTTTTCTAACAGTGTTGCTGCTCCATTCACACTCAATATAACAGCGTCTAAATTAGGCATTAATACGGCAGTGATGTTTCCGTTCATACATATAGATATTTGTTTATTAACTGTACATTTTTCCGGCATTTATGTTGTCTGTATGTAATCGTTCTCTGGATACCACAACAGCTACCTGAAAACAGCTGTAAGGCAGAGCCAAAAGTTGATTCTATTTCTTATATCAATCCCAGTCCCAAATCATACAAACCTAAGAGGATATTCAGTTTTCACTTGTTTACTAACCAGAGTCCCTCTTCTCCCCAGGGGTACGGCTGACTGGTTTGGGGTGAGCAAAGACAGCGACAGCACCCAGCGATGGCGGAGGAAGAGCCTCCAGCACTGCAGCCATCTGTACGGGGGGCTGAAGCCACAGGTGATGAGGGAGATGGAGCTCCACAGCCTGGACAACCTGTCCCTGGCCAGCACTGAGACCCCTCCTCCCCTCTACCTCCCACCCCACCACCCCAGTCACCACCACTATGGCATGCAGAGGGTAGGCCAGCGCCGGGGAGGGGGGCACGTTAGAAACATGGAGGAACAATTATTCCTCTTTTCCTCCGTCGCTTTTTATTATTTCGCTTTGGCGCTTGCTTAACCTCTCTGCTATGTCATCTTGTCTAGGGTTTAATTGATGATTATCACACACTAAGCATTTGTTTTGTATGGATGTTTTTGAATATTTAATTCCTTAAAATGTCAAATTCACGCTTGATCCCTTGCAATAACCTCCCACTGAAACTAACAATACCACATAGGCTGCTACAGGCCTCAGCTACTTTAGCACCGTTAGTAATTATCATCTATCTTACATTAAAATCATTTCCGATCCCTTCAGTTCTGGTCAATACGTAACTAAGACTGTATATCCATAAGTAAACAGTTATTTATTTAGAGTTACAACTACCCTACATTGATTCCCATTTAAAAAGGTGTTATGCTAGGTAGCCAGCAAGCTAGGTAGCTTTGATAGCTTAGCAGTGTTTGTGTTTCCCGTCTCAAAATCGAATAAAAAAACATATAAAAAGAATTGGCAGCTCACATTTAGACTGTGACACATTTGTAATCTCTGGACATACAGTATATAACACTTTAAAAGTTTACATTTTTAAAGAAAATGTTCTTTATAAAGTCTCGTTAGCATGTGAGCATAGGTGCTAGTACGCCAAAATAAATGATTTCTTTAACTTAACATGCAAAAATAAAGGGTTTTGCTTGCCTTTTATTACTATTTATGATACGTTTATTATAATACGAAAATAAGTGTCAGATAAAATTACAATAAGAAGGATTTGCGTGGCCCCGGCTGGGGCACCTGCACCGTACGCCGGCGACCCAGGTTCGATTCCAGACCTGTGGTCCTTTCCGGATCCCACCCTGACTCTCCCACTTTCCTGTCACTCTCCACTGTCCTATCCGATTAAAGGCAAAAAGCCCCCCCTCCCCAAAAAAAGAATGATTTGAGTATTTTAAAGGTTATAGTTTCAAAGGCAGTTGAGTTTCTCATCTAGCCTAAACATTTTAGCATGAAGCAGCACTGGGTGAAGGTCAGATTTATAGGAGCATAAATTAAACATTTTAAAATAACTAGATCTTGAAATTGCCGACTAATATCAATAATCTATAACTGAAACCTGCTGATTAAGCACTTTTGTCTTTAACCCTGAACATCAATCTAACCCTATTGTCAATGTGAGTTGTCCCTGCTTTTCTCTGTTCTGCTGTGTGTGTACTGTTATATGTTGCTTCAGTATATGGTAAAACAACTTTGTTAAACCAACACTTGCTTCTGTGTGTGTGCGTGCGTGCGTGCGTGCGTGCGTGCGTGCAGATCGTAGACCCCCTGGCCCGGGGTCGTGCCTTCCGCATGGTGGAAGAGGTAGACGGCTTCAGTGTCCCGCAAACTCCCATCACGCCCGGCACCGCCTCCCTCTGCTCCTTTTCCAGCTCCCGCTCCGCGCTGAACCGGTTGCCAAGAAGACGCAAACGGGAGTCTGTCGCAGTCATGAGTCTGAAGGCTGCAGCCGCACTTATGAAGGTGTTTTTCTGTTTTTATTTAGCAAAGTCACCAGATATACTTTGCAAAGTCTGTGCTTCAAAACTCTTCAGCTCAAAGCTACTGCCAGCCCATGCTTTCTAAAATTGAGTGTGCTTATTTTCTATGTGATTGCACATTGGAACAGGCTTTAACTAAAGGCTTTTTGTAATCTGTTTAAAGGCACTGAAAAAAAGAAGCAGATCATCTTTAGACAGACAGGGGATATTGAAGGGCTCTCATTTTATAACATTGTGTAACAAGTCTTTAAGATGTCAAGAGAAGAGTCAGAAAACACATGCTTTAAAGAAAGAAGATAGGTAGTATGGGGAGGGAGTAATATTCTGCAATAAAAATCAACAGTTTTGATAAAGACTTGAATATGTTTAGGTCATACATTTGCAAGAAAGATCTCAGAAATTCTGGGAGGCTCAAAAAATAAACACTTTATAATGAATACAATAAGATGCTTCACTTTGTCTGTTTGTTATCACAGATATCCTTAACTGTGATATAGCCTTTCAGGGTCAGGATTTGATTTTTTCCCACAGTAAATGTTCAATACTTCCTGTGAATGTCATCTTGAAATTGAATCTTATTAATCTTAGGAAATATCAAAGTTCTTTTCTGGGAAAATTACAATTTAAATCCTGTAGATATTGAGTTTTCCTCTGATATTTCCCCCCATCCGACAACTCCATAATTCCGACATGTGTTCAACCTACAAATGCTCTTTGTACGCCGTCAAACTTTAGTCTCTCCGTCTAGAAGTTCGAAGAAAAATTACAAAATGTTATTTCGGATGTTGCTCTGTCATTTACACATGTGCATGGATCAGCCGCATCTCTAAATTTGTGTGTGTGTGTGTGTGTGTGTGTGTGTGTGTGTGTGTGTGTGTGTTACATAAAATGTATAATCAGCTTGTCTTATCGTGGAATAAACACAGCTGGAATATGAACACACTCACACGTGTAAATAAATGCTAAGTAAGAGTGTGTACTACTGTGTGTTGGGGTGGCAGTTACTGGCAGATGGTCCGCGATAATACACACCTAATGCTCAGCTATCTGCGGGATCAGAATATTCCAGCAGTGCAGAACTAATCCACTGACCCACACAGCCGTCAGACGCTCTCACTAAGGAGGGGATTCCCCCAGATAAACTGTCATGGTCTTCAGTCTGCTGTAAAGATGTGTGTGTAATTTTGTCCGTAGGGCCGGACGATAGGCGACGGCACGGCCGGGCGATGTCGCAGACGGAGTTTTATGCCCCCTAGTTTCTTTGAAGACGACACCATAGACTTCGCTGATGATCTGGACTCTTCTTTCTTCACCAGAGTGAGCAGTGGACACACATACACACAATGCCAGGATTACCTTTAAATGATCAAATTCAAAATATTCATACATATTTTCTTGAGCCTGCAAACACAAGTCAATATTCGCAGCAACTTCCTGTACCCTGAGCATAAAGTGGTCAGATTTGTGCATTCTTCAGCTATGCATATGAAGCCCCTGGGTGCTATTTTTATTTTGCCTGGAGATAATTACAATTATCCTCTTTTCGACTGGTTTTTTAGTCTTACATTGCTTTGATTTTGTCCCTAAATGTACACAACTATTAAAGTTATTGTTTATTATGTTGCAGGTGCAGACTGTTTTTACCTGCACAAATTTAAAGCAGACCTTACTTTTGATATCTGAGCAATTACATGTCTTAATATCATTCAATTTTTACCTAAAGGGTTGAGGGTTTTGCCTTAAATTTGAGTTAATTTATAATAAAGTTAGTTTTTATCTGTCGTTCCTCTTCAGGAAGGCCTGCATGATGAACTGTCGAGCTACGCAGATGATGTTTTTGAGACGCCATCGGAAGCCGCCATCGAACCGCTGGATGAGAGCGAGCTCACAGGAAGTGCGCTGGACAAAAACGAGCTGGAGAGGAGTCACCTCATGCTGTGGGTTTACTTCATACTTTATAAAGTGTATTTTACAGTAGAAGTGCAATGCCTAGTAAACCTTAAAATAAAACAATCCCCAATTTGGGATCAATACAGTACTATTCATCGAATCTTTTCCCCATTCCCTCCTCCTGTATCCAGGCCCTTGGAGCGAGGATGGCGGAAGGCGAACAACGGCTCTCTGGTTCAGCCTAAGGTGCGTCTGAGACAGGAAGTGGTGAGCGTCAGCAGCCGTCAGCAGCGAGGACAACGGATCGTAGTTCCTGTGAAGAAGCTGTTTGCCAAAGAGAAGAGGCCGTACGGGCTCGGCATGGTGGGTCGCCTCACCAACCGGACGTACCGCAAGCGCATCGACAGTTACGTCAAACGACAGATGGAAGACATGGACGATAACAGGTAAGACATCTGAGCAAATTGAATAAAGGTGTCGCAAATCTCTTAGATAATTGAGTCTGAATTGTCTCTTTTTCCTCCCTAAGGCCTTTTTTTACCTACTGGATCACTTTCGTCCATCTGCTCGTCACCATCCTGGCCGTCGCTATCTACGGCATCGCCCCTTTGGGCTTCTCACAGCATGAAACTGTCGACTCGGTATGTTTATTTAACAGCGTTTATTATGGCTAGATTAGTATATAGTCTGTAAATAATTTGTGTTAAAATTCATGTTAGTAATCCAGCTTTTTGTTTTTGTCTCTTTTGAGGTTTTGAGGAACAAGGGAGTTTATGAAAACGTTAAATTTGTGCAACAACAAAACTTCTGGGTCGGTCCGAGCTCAGTAAGTATCTCCATTTAAGCATCTTCTATCTATGTTTTGGCTTTAGGGAAACATGGGAAAAGCTCAAGTGTATGACACCCATTTATGGCTCAACTTATTTGAGCTAAGCTGTTACTAGTAAGCAAGAAGCAGAGAATAATTAATACATTATTTAAATAGACAATGCTAGCTAGAGTAATCACTAACTACTGGTCTAGATCCAGAACCCTCACCAGTACTGTCCTCCCACCGCTGTCCTGCAGGAGGCGCTGATCCACCTCGGAGCCAAGTTCTCTCTGTGCATGCGTCAAGACGAAGAGATCCACAAACTGATCCAGGAGAAGCGAGCCAGAGAGGGGGAGTCGGGCTGCTGTGTGAGGAACGATCGCTCCGGCTGCCTGCAGACCTCACAGGACGAGTGCTCGGTCTGTCACCATTTCTCTCACTGTGTATCACAGGCGTTGCAGTCACCACTACACAATCAAAATAAGTATAGAATAATGTTTAAATTGATTTCCTTTCCTCCCTCTCTTCCTGCAGAGCACCCTGGCGGTGTGGGTGAAGTGGCCTCAGCACCCCAGTGCTCCTTATCTGAACAACACACTACGACAACATGGTGCCGTCTGCCATCAGGACCCTAGGTACCTTCAACAAAACACCTGTATTGTTGGGGCTCAGTCCCTCAAAAAGAATACAGGGCTATTCAAATTATTTATTTATTTTGAACTTGATTTTCTAGGATTTGCCTGGAACCGGCCTCAGTTTCCCCTCACGAGTGGCCTGATGACATCACCAAGTGGCCAGTGAGTACATTTACATTCAACCATTACACTTGGCATCTACGTTTAGTCCCAAGTATCCAGAATAACCTTTAAAATAAATATAGTATCTAGGTTTCATATGCATTTCCTCTGCTTATAATCTGTAGGTCTGTACACGGTACAACTCTGGGAACCACACCAACCTCCCCCACATCGACTGCACCATCACAGGCCGGCCCTGCTGCATCGGCACCAAAGGACGGTAAGAGTCAACGTCCCTGAACGCATCATGTGTCCACTGTCTGTATTCTGCAAGTGATTTCGCACTAAGCTAATGATGTGTTATTTATTGCAGATGTGAAATCACTTCCAGAGAGTACTGTGACTTCATGCACGGCTATTTCCACGAGGAGGCTACTCTCTGCTCACAGGTAGGACAAACACCTCTGACCTGTATTCCAAAGTGTATGTGAGATGCAGTTGAGTTAAAACTTCTCTGCTCCAGGTGAGGCTCGAACTCACAACCTCGGCATCGCTCTGCAGGTTACTGTCTTATAAGTACCGCGCGCTGACCGATTGCGCCACTGGAGCTGGTCAAGAAGCCATAATATCGTTTTAGGAATCCACTCAAGGAAACAAACATTCAGTCTTTTTGATTTAGTGAAAAATCAACATGACACGAAAAAGCATTATGGTATATATTGGCTGTGATGCATTGGGTGGATTGCAATGAAAAATAACACTTGTGTTTTATATATTCATCTGTTGATTTCCAGGTGAAAACACTTGTAGCAGACACATGTTGTTTTTCAGTTTCAATTCAGACCTGTTTAGAATTTTACAGGATACAATTTTGATCAAGCTTCTTTTTTTAAACATTGATGTTGCCTGCAGATGTCTAGAAAGGTAAAACTTCTCTGCTCCAGGTGAGGCTCGAACTCACAACCTCGGCATCACTCTGCAGGTTACTGTCTTATAAGTACCGCGCGCTGACCGATTGCGCCACTGGAGCACAGAAGTTCCTTACATAAAAAACAATACCCAATAAAATTGTATATTGTAGAGAGGTACATGTGAAAACCAAAACACCTGCAAATGTAAGTTAACATACATACAGCAGGTACATTTTAAGCATTCCAACACACTTACAGATTTCTCTGAATTATCAGGTTGTGTGTGATGTCAGTTCACCACAGAGTTAAAACTTCTCTGCTCCAGGTGAGGCTCGAACTCACAACCTCGGCATCACTCTGCAGGTTACTGTCTTATAAGTACCGCGCGCTGACCGATTGCGCCACTGGAGCCTGTCAAACTGCCGTAGTGTTGTGGTAGAAATCCAATAAAGGAGACAAACATTCAGTCTTTCTGTCTTACTGAATAATTAACATGACAAAAGCACCATGCTATAGATGGGCTGTGATGCATTGGGCAGGTTTGAACTCAAAACCTAAGACTTTTATTCTGTAAATGGATTTATAGCTGAGAAGTGAAAACCCAAAATGTCTTCCAATACGAGTCAACATGCAGCAGGTAAATGTTGTTTGTTAGTTACTCATCATAGAGCCACCTGTTTTGAATTGTAGACAGTAACCCCTTCTTTTTGTTATCAGTGCCGAGTATATTATCGGTAAAGAACACACCTGTACGTCCATCTGCTTGATTACAGTAGCTGTTTCTGAGGTGGTGTTTGATCTACGTGACAATGATCACTTGAGTTCTGCTCTTCTTTTAAACTTTGATGTTTAAAGCTAAAAGGAGAAAGCTAAACTCCTCTGCTCCAGGTGAGGCTTGAACTCACAACCTCGGCATCACTCTGCAGGTTACTGTCTTATAAGTACCGCGCGCTGACCGATTGCGCCACTGGAGCCTGTCAAACTGCTGTAATGTTGTGGTAGAAATCCAATAAAGGAGACAAACATTCAGTCTTTCTGTCTTACTGAATAATTATGATGCATAGGCCAGGTTTGAACTCAAAACCTAAGAATTGTATTCGGATTAATTGCTGAGATTTCCAGGTGAAAACCAAAATATCTTCCAATAGGAGTCAACATGCATGCAGCAGGTACATGGTGCAGATGTTGCTGCACATGAGATGCACCTGTTTTAAATTGTAGACAGGAAACCCCTTTTTTTTAATCAATGCCAATTATAATATCTGTAAAGAGTGCTCCTATTTATCAATTTGCTTGATTAGTAGCTGATACTGAGGTGAAACTGTTTTGAAATCATGGTGGTGTTTTATCTACCTGACAATAATCACAGGGTTTAGCTTCTTTTAAACTTTGAAGTTGTCTGCAAATGTCTAGAAAGCTAAACTCCTGTGCTCCAGGTGAGGCTCGAACTCACAACCTCGGCATCACTCACAGGTTACTGTCTTATAAGTACCGCGCGCTGACCGATTGCGCCACTGGAGCCTGCTGTCAGCTCTGCATTGAAAGGAGTTTGGAGTTACACTAAGAACACTCTCCCTGTCCTCCACAGGGTGGCAGTGGATCTGCAGACACACTGATTTTCAAGGTTTTATTGGTCATATGCACAGCATATACAATGTATATGTTGGCAATGAAAATCTTATATCCCATGCTCCTCTAACAACTCAACATGCATGGTGCAAATAAGATAAATAAAATAGTGCAAAAAGAGAGAAGAATATTTACAATAACAACACTAAAGATTTAAGGATGTGAAATACTGTATACAACATGTGGAATACATTGAGAGTATTTAAATACTTTACTCTGTTGAATGAGGAGGTATGGACAGATGCATATATTACGTATAACAGATATGTATAATATATATATATATATATATATATATATATGTATGTGTACTATAAACAGATGTGAGTAGACATTCACAGAGCTCAGGAGTTCAGCAGTCTCATAGCCTGTGGTATAAAACTGTCTCTGAGTCTGGTGGTCTTGGTCCGGATGCTGCGGTACCGTCTGCCAGACGGCAGCAGACAGAACAGATTGTTGCTGGGGTGATGGGGGTCCTTTAATATGCTACCGGCCTTCTTCCTACACCGCTGGGTGTAGAGGTCCTCCATGGATGGCAGCTCCGTCCTGGTGATGTGCTGAGCAGTTTTCACCACCCTCTGTAGAGTCTTACGGTTGAGGGCGGTGCAACTGCCATACCAGGCGGTGATGCAGCCAGTCAGATACTCTCGATGGCGCACCTGTAGAAGTTGCAGAGTATCCTGGAGTCCATGATGGCACTTCCTGTCCTGACTATTTGTTTTATTCTCTCTTCCAGGTGGCCTGCATGTTTGATGTGTGTGGTCTGCTGCCTTTCCTCAACCCGGAGATCCCAGACCAGTTCTCCAGACTCTGGCTGTCTCTCTTTCTTCATGCTGGGTGATTCAACTGTTTCTTTCTCTTGTCCATCCACTATACTTATGCTCTTTGCTCAATGCTATTTTAAACACTGTTCCTTTTTGGGTCTTTCATGCCCACTTTATAATTAATTCTAATCTTTTTCTTTACACTTGGATCCATTTGACTATATATTCTGATAACAGTTTACAGTTTATTTTCAGGCCTTTATGCACTGAAACCTCCTTGCAGCTAAGGCTAAGTAGTTTATTTACACTTCATTCTTTACTATAAACTGCATAATATTATTTTAGGGTATTACCAGCTTTTAATTCAAACTACATTAAACTATATTTGATACACACACTGTCCTGTATTATTATTTTTGACCCATTTACGACTTCTTTACTTATTAGTTTTGTGTCTGGTAGCTTTTTACAAGACTGTAAACTCCCCCGCTGTGTTTCGGATAAAGTTTTTCTGATACTAATGAGCTCTCTCTCTGTGTGTAGGATCCTGCACTGCCTGGTGTCGGTGTTTTTCCAGATGACGGTGCTGCGAGACATCGAGAAGCTGGCGGGCTGGCTGAGGATCTCCATCATCTACATGCTGAGCGGCATCACCGGAAACCTCGCCTCCGCCATATTCCTGCCCTACAGAGCGGAGGTACAGGGTTACACCTGCCGTGACGCTGCATTGGAGACTGAAAACTTTATTCAGACATCTCGTTTTTCCTGTGTTTCAGGTGGGTCCTGCAGGCAGTCAGTTCGGCATCCTGGCCTGTCTGTTTGTGGAGCTGTTTCAGAGCTGGCCGATCCTGGAGCGGCCGTGGAGAGCGTTCGCCAAGCTGCTGGCCATCTCCATCTTCTTCTTCTCCTTCGGTCTGCTTCCTGGATCGACAACTTCGCCCACATCTGCGGATTCGTGTCGGGATTTTTCCTGTCCTTCGCCTTCCTGCCATACATCAGGTAAGAGAAGGAAGGAGTGTGTGTGTTGCTCATTTGCGTTCTTTGCCCAAGAGTTATACAGGTTGTTTTTTAACTCAGCATTAAAACACTTTTTATGGGGACCTACAGTGCGGAAAAGTACATGTTAAAGTATTCAAAAATGCTCTGTTTTGGATTTTTATGTGGCCTGATGCCAAGTTTACAGAGAGGGAGACAAACACAAGCCTCTTTGTACACATTCTCTTTTGATTGTTTAACAGTTATCTGGCATTTTCATTCAAAGAAAGGTGCTTATCACCCCAGATGGGACTCGAACCCACAATCCCTGGCTTAGGAGGCCAGTGCCTTATCCATTAGGCCACTGGGGCTGCACATGTCATAACATCCTGTTCAACTGTAAACAACAATACAGGGAACACAATATGTGGGTTTAAATGAGATAAGAATGGGCCCCTGAAGCTGCTGCGACTCTCTTTCTTAGCTCCCAAATGATGGAACTAGCTCCCCATTGATTTAAGGACAACTTAAAGTCTACAAATCTTTCCCCTACAGCTTTGCCATTAATTTACGAGGTGTTGCTAATTTCACTAACAAGGTTTAGCCCATTTGAAGCAAGTGCATGTTTCTGGCTGTTCTGAGTTTGTATCTCTGGATTTTATCTCACTTATGTAAGTTGCTTTAGATGAAAGCTAAATAAAATTGCACATGATGAAATGCATTCTCTCCCCACTACAGCTTTGGGCAGTCGGACATGTACAGGAAGCGGGTGCAGATCTGCGTTTTCCTGCTGGTCTTCCTGGGTCTGCTCGCCGCGCTGGCCGTCCTCTTCTACGTCTACCCGGTTAAGTGTGACTGGTGCGAGTACCTCACCTGCATCCCCATCACCGACAAGTTCTGCGACAAGTACGACCTGAACGCTCACCACCTCTGAACACAAGCCCCGGAAAATAAAAGCACGGACACTATAGAGAGATAAATGTCATCTGTACGGATGCTGGACTGCATGTTGATGATGTTCGTTGAGGAACTGCTTGTCACATTTCCTGGAATAATGACCAGGATTTCATGTGGATGTGTTTGTTCACTGTCTGGAAAGGTACAGCAGCCCTATTAAGAGTAGAGGCTGTGCATTAAAGCCTTCAGGTAATTTAATGAAGGTACTCACATTCATGGGAGACAAACTTTGAATGGATTACTGTGTGATTGATCTCTCGCTGGGCTAATCAGTGACAGTCACACTTGGAGGAGTTGTTTCCTGCCTAAATATTGACTTTATTGTGTGGTAAAGAAGGACTAAACAGTACCGCTTAGTGGCCAAAAGGAGCAGTACAACCAGAGACACTGAAGTGAATAAGCGGGGAGCTTTTTTTTTGTACTTTTGTTTACTGATGTCCAAACAATTTGTCCATTTACTGGATCACGCCAAGAAATGAGTCTACAAAATGTGCCTTATTGACACAAAACCCACACACTTACACATCTTTGTGCCATGAATCACTTTGTGACAGCGGTTTCTGAGGTTTTGGGTCCTTTTCCTTAACCTTTGCTGTGTCACACAATCTGACAAACTCATTTAAGAAAAATGGAGTTTATTTGTTGGCTGAATTTAGACTTTTTGTTATTTTTGTACCACTCTGGAAAGTGTCCGCCACAGCCTTTAAAGCACTTAAATCACAAATGCATTTTTAGCCAAGTGTAAAACTCACCCCTGTATGTTAATCTGCTCAGTATGAATGACTCTCACTGAGGTGAATATGTGTTTTTACTCAATATGGTGGTGTTTTAGCTACCTGACAATAAACAGAAGAAAGCACGGAGTTCATCTCTTTCTTTTAAAGTCATATATGTGTTATTACTTACAGAGGAAATGTAAAGGGAAACTTCTCTGCTCCAGGTGAGGCTCGAACTCACAACCTCGGCATCACTCTGCAGGTTACTGTCTTATAAGTACCGCGCGCTGACCGATTGCGCCACTGGAGCCTGGAGGTTTCTATTACTAGCATCCATCAAACATCTGTATAGGGTAAAGAGAAACATCAACTCCACTAAAGCAGATGTTGCTGTGATAATAGCAGGCTATGCATTCATCTCCTCTGCCTCAACAAAAAAGGTTGTTGGAAACTGGAACTGCCAAGGACTAGGAAAACAGAAATATGTAAAATACAAGCAAGAGTGCAGTCACACTCAGGGTTGGGTAGTAACTGATTACATGTAATCTGGATTACGTAATCAGATTACAAAAATCAAGTAACTGTATTCAGCCCAGATTACAATACAAAAATGCGTAATTAGATTACAGTTACATTGTTGGGGATAACCTGATTACATTTTATCTTGCAAACAATGAAACTTTTTATGACAGCCAAACTATCTATTAATTTGACAAGCAGTTCATTCGTTTATCCACTAGATGGCACCATCATCCATTTGCCTATGTAGTTTCTTGACAAAAAAACGGTTCAAATCAAAACTCAAGATGGAGGAGCCGTCGACATCTGTAGACAGACCCCCGTTGGGAAAAATGTGTTTAACACGTGGCAATATCGGAACAATTTTGAATTAAAGACCGTGGAGAACAACAATGTATATGTACTGTCAACGGCGTTGACATCCACTTCAAATCTGAACAAACACCTCGAGGTAAGTTGAACGTTATTATTAACACTAGCAGCTAGTTATTAGCTTGGAACGACACTATTATCACCCTCTTACGTGTATGTGTCTTATGTGTCACTTAATATTTATTTCAAACTAAGACGGCGCATTTGTGAAGAAACGCAAGCAAGTGTGTATCGAAGTTAGATATGTACGATAATATTATAGCAGTGTTATGCTGTGTAATTTTCAGTCATTTGCTGTGTGACCACCACTCATTTGATTTCCAACCCATCTAAGTAAACTAGCAAGCTAAACTGAACATTCATTTAGCCGTGCTGAAAAAAATTTGCGTGCAGAGGGTTGCCATTGAATTGTATCCTGGTTTTGGTTAATGTTAGTGCTAGCCGCGAGGAAAGACAATGGTCGCAGAGGCGTCCCGAATCATTTTTATAAACCTAACGTTGAGGTATACGTGGTAGCCAGCATTGATGCGCGGGCTGACCCGAAGTCAATGCAATCGGTGGGGACAGTTTCATAATTAATTTCACCAAGTTTCATATCAGCAACTTTTGCATTACAGCCTGTGTAAACAGCACACTAGAACATGTATTTCAGATAAAACAGAAGTTGATCAAACATTAATGAGTCATGATGAAAGAATGAAAATAATTGTGTGATCAAAATAATAATAATAATAAATAGAGAATAGTAATATTTTTTCCCTTGTGTGATTATTTCAGAGAAAGCATGCTGGAAAGTATGAGAAGAGGCCTGAGCTGGACACAACAGATCAACAACAGACTGGACCACCTAAAGAAAAGCAGGCGAGGCTCACACAATTTCAGAGCAACATTTCACAATCCAAGGTTAACTCACTTATGTTAACCTTCATCGTGGATGATGTCCAGTCCTTTAGCATACTGGAAGAACCAGCATTTAAAGGACTTATTGAGGGATTAAGTGGGGGGAAAACTGTGATGACCAGAAAGACACTGATGGCTAAACTTCAAAGTGAATACATGAACATGAAAGACAAACTTAAAACAAAATTACAACAAGTGCAGTCAGTCTGCACAACTGCTGATATATGGACAGCTTCTAATAGGAGCTTTTTTGGGATGACATGCCATTGGATCGAGGAAGGTGAGCTGGACAGGAAATCTGCAGCTCTTGCCTGTGTCAGAATGAAAGGCAGACACACATTTGATGTCATTGCTGCAAAGATAAATGAAATCCACACCACATACAACATCGAACATAAAGTAGCAGCAACAGTGACAGACAACGGAAGCAATTTCGTTAAAGCCTTCAAAGAATTTTCTGCAAATGATGATGATGATAAAGAAGAAGAAGAAGTCACTTTTGAAGATGTTAACACCATTCTGTCAGAGGAAACCGATGAGCATGTACACCTTTTTCTTCCGCCGCATCAAAGGTGTGCTTCGCACACACTTAACCTAATCGCAACAAAGGATCTCACAACTGCTTTGAAACAGGGGTCAACACGTAGAGTCTACAACAGTGCAATGGCCAAATGCTCTGCATTATGGAATAAGACCCACAGGTCATCACTGGCTGCTGAAGCAGTTGAAGAGATAGGCAAGATGAAATTCATTGTTCCATGTGTCACACGCTGGAACTCCGAATATAATGCAGTGCAAAAAGTTGTGTCTTTCAGTGAGGTACAGCTAGGGGAAATTTGTGACCGCCTGGAGGTTACCAGGTTATTGCCCCATGAGATTGCCTTCTTGAAAGAATATGCAGAGGTCCTGAGGCCTCTCTCTTTCGCCCTTGACCTTCTGCAAGGAGAACATAAATGTTTCTTTGGACTGCTGATACCCACACTTCTTACTCTGAAGAAGAAGCTACGTGAACAGAGAATTTCAACACGCTTTTTCAATGCTGCCATTCACACCATCCTGGCAGCAATCGACAAACGCTTTGCACAGACATTCACCAATCAGGATGCAAAAATTGCAACAGCAACAATGCCACAGTTCCGTTTGTGGTGGCTGGCAGAACCTGAGAGAGAGGATGTGCGCCAGCTGTTGGTATCAGAGGCAAGCCGCCTAGATCCAAATGAAATTCCTGAGGCGAACGAAAGTGGGAATTCTGCACAGTCAGATGAGGATTTCTTCAGTTATGGACCAGAACATCCCAGTGTCAGAAGTGGTGTTGCTGACGAGGTCAGAAAGTTTCTAGAAGGAACAAGCAAGAGCCTTGACTGCCTTAATGAGTTTCCAAAGGTGAAGAGGCTGTTTCTGAAATATAACACCATCTTACCCTCGAGTGCACCTGTGGAGCGGCTCTTCAGCCATGGCGGCAACATCCTTACACCCCAGAGGAACCGCTTGACAGATGAACATTTTGAACAAGTGCTACTGATGAGATACAATAGGAAACTTGTTTCTGTGGCCTTTGATTAATGAGCAGATGTTTTTTTTCTCTCTCTTCCATCTATTCTGTGTGTGAGAGGTAAGGGATGGGAGGGCTTGGGTTGGGGGAGGATGAAGAGGGCTGGGGAAGGGGGGATTGGGGCAGGGAGGAGGTGGGAAGGGGAGTTCTTCAGTTCAGTGCTGACCCTCATAAAAAAAAGATTCATATGCAGATGTGTTGAAAATGTGTTGACTGTTTTAAGATATGTTTAGTTAATAAAATGTGTAGTTAATTAACAAACTGACAGCTTTACTAAGAGCAAAAAAAACAAACGCTTTGCACAGACATTCACCAGTCAGGATGCAAAAATTGCAACAGCAACAATGCCACAGTTCCGTTTGTGGTGGCTGGCAGAACCTGAGAGAGAGGATGTGCGCCAGCTGTTGGTATCAGAAGCAAGCCGCCTAGATCCAAATGAAATTCCTGAGGCGAACGAAAGTGGGAATTCTGCGCAGTCAGATGAGGATTTCTTCAGTTATGGACCAGAACATCCCAGTGTCAGAAGTGGTGTTGCTGACGAGGTCAGAAAGTTTCTAGAGGGGGTGGGAAGGGAGGGGGTGGGAAGGGGAGTTCTTCAGTTCATTGCTGACCCTCATTTGCAGATGGGTTGAACATGTGTTGACTGTTTTAAGATATGTTTAGTTAATAAAATGTGTAGTTAATTAACAAACTGACAGCTTTACTAAGAGCAAAATAGATGTAATGAAATTATCAAGTGAAAAATAAAATGAAAATTCTTTGGTCAATTCTGTGGCGGTGTCTTTTAAAGGTGCATACTTGTGGAAGTAATCTAAAAGTAATCAGATTACGTTACATGTTTTTGGTAATCCAACTGATTACGTAACTGATTACAAAAATTACCATGTAATTTGAAATCAGTAATCGATTACATTTTAAAGTAATCTGACCCAACCCTGGTCACACTCTATGCCACCATCTATTCCTCGGGTCTGCATATTTAACTGATTCTTAGACTGGTTCTAATCATATTTGCCTCAAGTCAAAACATGTCTCCACTCCAAAAAACAAAAACAAAGGCTCCATGAAATATGTATGAAGCCTAAATAAAGCCTGATATTTGAATATATATTATGTATACGTACTAAGAGATAGGAATAAGCTCAGTTACTGTGCAGACCAGTGAGAAAACAGACCTGATCAACCAGGAGCAGCGATGTGGGGGGAAGATAAGGCCAAATTATACAGACTAATGGTGATTATAGTTAAGATGCAGAAAGCAAATGGTACAATTCAAACGGGGTTTAGGCTAATTACGCTAACCCTTACAGTGTTTAAAGTAGAAGCCAGTGGTCTGAAGCTAGTCCAGGTAAAGTGCTTCCATTGTGCTTTACGGTACAAGCTATGCCAGCTCACATTACATTAGAAATACATTCACTCATATTTGAAATGTCATTCAAAAGATCAGACGACATTCTCTGAAATTCCCAATGGGGTCTCGTTTATATGTCAAATTTGATAATAGTCCAAATATAAATATTAGCTGGCTGTAGCCACAGTTCACTTTGACGTTTTTATGTATGCATGGCCATGGTGACGCCCCCTCTCGTCCAGTCCAGCAGGAGGCAATCATTTCTGGTAACAACACCGTCAATAAACCTATTGAAAAGAACGAAAATGTCCCCGCCCGGGCTCCGTAGTTTTATCAGGGTGGATAAGTGAGCGTAATGAAAAACACACCTGTGCACGTGGACTGACAGCTTCAACAAAACTAAGGCGACGACATAAACTGGTGAGTCCTAATAGTTACACTGCTTGTTTAAAATGGCTTGATAATGATTGAAGACTGAAACGTGTTGTGCAAGTGTGTTCTTTTTAGGAAAGCAACATTGGCTTTGCTCCTTTTTACTTTCACTACGTCTAAAATAGCCGGGCTGTTCCATGCAGGATGCAGCTGTTTCGTTTTGGACGTTTTATTTATTTATTATTGTTATCTAAGAAACAGAGGGAAGATCATGTATGAGATGGCAATGGGTGCACCTCTAAGTACACTACAGTTTTCAGCGGTTGCCCACTAGATGGCATCCCATCACCAATCACCCACAGATTGAACCCGATACCAGGGTACGTCATGACTTCTGTTTAGGGTACTAATCTTGAATTGCTTTGTTGTTCTTTGGGATTTGGATGTCATTAATTCAAGCTGTAGGTTTATTATCGTGCAGAACTCTTGTTGGTGCTCCCTGTGCGATTTGCCACTGCTGGTTCTCTCCCCTTGTTTCTCTGTCGGTGGCTCTAGCATTCATTAAGGCTTGTCTGTAATTGGGTCTAAATAAGTGTGTACTCATGTTGGAGAGGAGCTCTGAGAGCAAAAACACAGAAGGCACTGATCTGCATACAAAACACAACAGAACGTGCACCTAATATGGTTCATTTACAATGTAATAGAAAGGGTATTGAGGTCACTCTCCAGAAATGTTAAAATACAAACAGTTAGTGAAAAAAACTAACATTTCTACGTTCAGTGTGTCTTTTTCTTTCTACACACACACACACACACACACACACACACACACACACACACACACACACACATACACACACACACACAGAGGGTGAAGGAGACCTTTTCCATGGCTAGCCAGAGTTATTGATTGTCAAACCATTTGACATTTCGGTCATCTGGTTATTTGAGGGCAGAGGGGGTTTCTGTGAAACTTTTGTGGTGACCTTTTTTTATGAAGTCTTATAATTCGTGTGTATCCTAAAGACTGTATACTGTTGACATTTTACAAATCAAAAAGAAGAACAAGTGGCCTTTTTCAAGAGGTACTTTGACATTTTGTAAAACACACTTTATTTCTGAGAGGATTCGCACAGCTCTTTTGTCTGTAGTGTATGAATTTAGCTGGCACTAGCAGACATTAGCTTAGCACAAATACGTTTTGTTTACATTTCTGTTTATTTACCAAATAAACACACATGTTACAAACAAAACATGTTAATAGATGTTAGAAGCTAGGATGATTTTGTAAATAGTGGACAAAGCCGGCTGTTTTCTTTCCATTTATAATCTTTATAATTATACTAAAATAAGCTAACATGCTAGCCTGCTTGACTCCTTTAGCGTAGAGTAGGCTACAAAGACTTTGTGCTTTTATGTTTCTGCTGGTGTACAAATTAAACACACATGAGAAAACATGTTAATAAGTTATTTTATAGATAGGTAGACATACTGTACAAAGCCAGCTGTTTCCTTTTTTATTATTGAAGCTGTACACTAACTAGGCTAACTGGCTAGCTAGCATACTGGCTGTTGCTTCATATTTGATGTACAGTATCAGGCTACTTTTCTTTGTTAAAGCCCAGATTGACCTATTTATTCAAAGTTTAACAGAAACATTTTGTAATAAACAAACAAACACCAGCATATATTACCTTAATCTGTTTCTTATACACTTTCTTGCATTCCGCTTTTGTCTATGCCCCAAGTTTGCAACCTGATTTGAGCGTAAAAATGTCAAAATTTGCAGTTTTTGTATCGAGCATTTTGAAAAAGGGACTCAAAACAAGTAGAATAGAGCAAAATCTACTGTATAAGTCATGGATAACCCATATATCACTATGTGATCTAATATCTTCTCTCCCCCTTCCATCTTTGTCACAGTAAAGCCTGGTGGAGCAGCTAATGGTGACAAATTAATGACCCGGCCAGCATGCACATTCTGAAAAAATCGTCTCACCACTTCTTATTCTGTCATAGGGTGCTTGGTGTAAAAAGAGGCCTCACCTAGAGCCATTATAGAGACCCTTCCCCCAACTCGCTGCCTCCCCCACCCCCTGCAGACTCCTCATAGGAAATTATCTCTCCTCCCACCTTCCACCTATCCTCCCCCCCACACACACTTGTCTCCTCTCCAATCTAACTCCATCCTGTCACGTCCTCCTCCTCCTCCTGTCCATGTCATGCCTCCCAATTTCCATCACTCATTCATCATTTGGATTTTTCAACTACTCTCCACAACCCCCGACCGCTCATCACGGCTCCTATAGAGATGGTAATGTGACATGAAGAGGATGGTATCTACGAGCTATTGATCAGCATCAAACGAGACACACTTAGATACCCAACAGAACCCCCCCCCCCCCCTCCACTTTCTCCTCATCATCAGCACATCTTTTAATAGAAGCATGTTTTTAGGAGGAAATTAACTCGGGTTTCACAGATTGATGGTCGGTATATACTTAAGATTTATGTAGACCAAAGGGATAAGTGCAAATAAATGGCACGCAATTTCAAAACACATTTTCCTCTTTCGCTGTTTTCCTTTTTTGCCGCCTCTCGTGTAGTCGTGTCAAAACAGCAACAGCTATAAGTGAAAACAGAGTTGACAAAAGACTAATAAGAACTTTTTAAAGATTGAGATAATTAGAAATGTTGTTTTTGACAAATATTGTACTTTGATGCATCCGTCATCTCTGAAATGTGTCTCGTTAATCAGTGTCTATTAGTATGTCTTTTCTCTTATTCGTGTTTGGTGGATTATTATTTATTAAATGTATTTTAGTTTGAGCTATCTCATTTGGTTATGTGTGGCCTGTACATTTCTTAAAATAAAATAAAAGACATAATAAAAGTAAAATAATTAGATAAAACTATTTATATATAAATAAATATAGATAGCTTTGAGTCTACGTTTTTTGAATACATTTTAGACAACGACATATCCTTGTTGCGAGACGGTGCAAACCTTACATTTTCCAATGGAACGCTAGCAACACTTGATGGCGTTTGTGGGGGTTTGAGTTCAAAGAATAAGGAACAAATATCTAATATTTTTGATAGACAGATCGATAGATAGATGGAGAGATGGATAGGTGGATAGGTGGATAGGTGGATAGGTGGATGGATGTAGCTGCTGTTGTCTCTGCATGGAAAGGCGACCCTGAAACGGGACCCTGACAGCTGGACAACAGGTGGCCACTGACAGACCCTCTCTCTTCATTGTGCCTGTAAGACTAACACACAAACACACAGTCCTCAGACTCAGCACCCAGAACATCAGGTGAAGGACCAAAAGGGGGGAGGGGTGTGAGTGTGTGTGTAAGAGGGAGGGTGAGGGTGAGGGGGGAGGCCTAGCAAGCACCTGTCTGATCCACCTATGGCAGAGCTGATGGAGAGTAATGTTATAGGCCCACATGGTCCTATACACCACCTGGTGTGTGTGTGTGTGTGTGTGTGTGTGTGTGTGTGTGTGTGTGTGTGTGTGTGTGTGTGTGTGTGTGTGTGTGTGTGTGTGTGTGTGTGTGTGTGTGTGTGTGTGTGTGTGTGTGTGTGTGTGTGTGTGTGTGTGTGTGTGTGTGTGTGTGTGTGTGTGTGTGTGTGTGTGTGTGTGTGTGTGTGTGTGTGTGATTAAAAGTGAACCCTTCTGCTCATACTCCACAATATCTTAGTTTGAAAATATATTTAGCAGATTCTTATTTCCGATTCTGGTTTTATACAGTAGTCCAAATAAAATATGTATAATGTAAATAAAAACAGGGTGAACGTGGCTTTTAGTATTGGCTTATCTGGCTGCAAAAACATTAGGATAGAGTCTTTAAGTAAATTATTGAAGTACTTTATTTTAGCTTTACTCAGCCCATCAATCTGTATGTCATATTTTTATTGGACCTATTCATTTTCTAGTTCAGTCCTTTGAAGAGGCCCTAATAAACTATTGGGGGTTTTCCCTTTCCTGTAGAGTGTTTATATAGGTTTCTGTGCATGTAAACGGTCTGCAGAGGCTAAAATCCCTCCCTCTCTCCCACTCCCCCCAGCCTGAAATACCTCCATTGGACTCCTTTGTTTACTTCCAAAACAGAATGACATCCCTATGTAACACTCACGCTTCTATTGGCTAGCGCTCCAACACATCGTACGTGATAGGTTAAGGGGCGGGACATCTCTAAGCTGTTGACTAATCGAAACCGAGCCCTCCAGCTAACCAATCAGAGCAGACTGAGCTTACTTCTTTTAGGAAGTTGCCACTTTCTTCACTCTCCACGAAACTCTGAATAGTTCTCATATTTTGTAGAAAGCTCAGAGAAGATTCTGTGCTGCACTTTATCAGAGTTGAGGGAACGAGAGAAGCTTTATCCAAACGAAACAGTCACTCTTCTTCTTTGAAGCACTTTGTTCTTGTCAAAGAGAAAAACACTCTTTGAAAACATCTTAACTAGAAGGTAAACAGAGAGCACAGACCTCCGCTGCCAAGGCCGATTAG
Source organism: Eleginops maclovinus (assembly GCF_036324505.1). Lineage (NCBI taxonomy): Eukaryota > Metazoa > Chordata > Actinopteri > Perciformes > Eleginopidae > Eleginops > Eleginops maclovinus. Next base: position 3,970,956 of record NC_086358.1, on the reverse strand, counting down.
ATAAGTGAAGAATAAAGTCTGTATTCATCGTGAAATTCATGTATGCTTCAACAGGTATTGGCTTCTAATAACCCATAAATACAGCCTGTAGTTTTTCCACAAATCTTCCTAACAAATTACACAGATGCTGTTGAAGCAACCGCTATTTATCTATTTCTGTTTTCAACGGTCATGTTTGTTCAAGTGGTTTTAAAGGGAGGAAGCACGGGGTACTTTTTGAAGATTTGTCACAATGGAAACCTGCAAACCAAATATACATACAGGTATAAATAAATAGTCTGAACATGAAACTAAACTGCAAATATAAACTTCTCTGCTTTGTTTGGAGTATCTTCGTTTACATTTTAGTCCATACCAACGATAAATGACCTAAATGACTGTCTTTGAATGCAGATTATAGTGGGTGCTTTCTTGAAAATGTCTAACTTTTAAACCGTCCGTAAAGATTTCCAGGTGTTGCTTTAACAATCTATCTCTTTTTTTTGACCCCCAAACTATTTTGAAGTTCAGTTAATCAATGGACATCCAATTAGGTACTGTCAGAGAAATGATATAGCATCTCTGACTCACACAAGTACTATCAAACACAGTGGAGTTAGCATCTTGAAGAAGCTTTACCTGAGTGTGTGAGCTTTCGCTGACATGAAGTAGTTTGTCATAAGCAACGCAAACATCAGGTTGCACTGAAGTCTTTGGAGATTTGCATCAACAAGGAGGACAAAGCCAGGGGAGATTTCTTACTTTAATTTACATCCTGAGTGCCCCCCCTTGCCTACACACACACACACACACACACACACACACACACACACACACACACACACACACACACACACACACACACACACACATTTCCCTGTCATCTCCAGAGGACAATCCTTCTCTTCCTTGCCATGTGTCCTCCAGCCGTCCTGAAAACCCGCTCTTATCCTCCACTCATTGGCTCCCAGTCACTAATTACACAGACACACACACACACACACACACACACACACACACACACACACACACACACACACAGGTGCACCTACTGTACACGCACACACACCTCATTAGTGCTCACTCTAACAATACTCCTTCCCTGAATGCCCTCTCAGGATCTCTCTGATGGTTGGTAATTCTCTCTTTCTCTCTCTCACTCCACGGACACGACCCCCCCACCCCCCACCCCCACCTTCCCCTCCTCCCCCTCTGTGTGGGTAACATCTCACCCGATTCGTTTTCTTTGAATTGCTATCTGATATTCACACGGCACACTTTGGAGAGGGAAAGAGAATGTCAAAAGTAAATGACCACAAAACAAAGATAAGATGATAGAAAAGGTGAGTTTCACACCTTTCAAATGTCCGGTAATTAAATGAGAGCATTTCACATTTTTATTCACCAACATTTCCCATGTGTATATAAGAGCCGTTCACGTGTGTATGAGTGTTTGGTTTCATGTGTGTGTGAGTGTTTCACCACAGCATGGTTAACGTTTTGATGTGAGAATATTTCACATTCCAGATGTGTTTATGAGAAAGTTTGGTTTGGTGTGTGTGTGTTTCATATTCCACATGTGTTTATGAGAGCGTGTCTCATCTTTTTCTGAGAACATTTCAACATATTACAAGTGTATGAGCGTGTTGGGTTTCATTTGTTTGTGTGAGACTCTTTCCGGTGTGTATGTGAGTTGTATTTCTAAATGTCCAAAGGGGCCCTTCACTGGATTTCATGTAGACTATTTTTAGATGTGTTGTAGTTGGAGATTCAAAATGACTTAAAAGAAGCATCATTTTGTGTTGATAACCTCCTTTATCTCAACATAAGAGGCTCCCTCTTACAGTTAAAGTGTATAAGGACAGTGAATGAGCCCCGTCTCATGTCCAGTATTGTCCCCGGTCATTAGTAATCAGAGGAATGTGGCTCTCCCACATCGCACTCTTATTGTTCCCAACGAAACGGTCCGGTTCCTCGTCTTCGTTTCGTTCTTTTCTCAATGAGTTAGCGATGGGTCAGTGCCGCGGGGAGACTGTGGGGAGGGCAGCATTGCGACTAGCAGGACTAAATGATTGTCGGAGGCGAGTCCGGGCCTGCCTGGACAGAGGAGCGGCTGTTTCCAGGTGAGAGGGTGTGATGGGCCATCGTGACTCAGCACAGGTGGAGGACAAGGACACAGTGAAGGAGAAATCACAGAAAGCCTGCTGTGTAGTTGATGGTTATGCGAGTGGAGCATTTTCACTCTGAATTTTTGGGTTGTTTTGGTTCAAACCCGCTCCAGATGCGAGTGCCATATGGTTAATTTCACTGGTGCAAATTAACTCCGTACATTTAATCAACTTGAATGATGTTTTTAGGTACTCGTGCTTCACTGACTAGTTCCATTTTATACTTTATACTGCAACTCCACTACATTTTGAAAGCAAATATTCCACATTTGACTTGAAAAAGTTATTTGATAGCTTTATTTACAAATCATTTTGCAGATCAAGAGTATTTAGATAGTATGAGTCGACAATGGAGGAGTTGGGGACGACTCTCGTACAGAGATCACTGTTAATGTCCTGCATGAAACCAAAAGTCAACCATTCACTTATTTACGTTGACTTGAATTGTCCTTACTTTGGTAACTTTCTTCACCAAAGGATACACATTCTTTAATTGTCTTCTCCTAAACATAACCAAGTATTTTCAATTTGTTTGATTCCACTATGAACCACATGTTTGAAACGTCCACTGTTAGTCCATATGTGACGAGTTGGGAACCAGAACACGGCGTTAAATGGCACGCAAAATGTCATTGGCTAGCCTTCCCTTAAGATTATCTAGCTCCATCGCCTCAAACTGTATCAATCAAATGTTACTTTCATCTTAAATGAACCAATGATATGATCATATGTCACTGGAGGGAGCTTTAGTAGCACTTGCTGAAATACAACCTGTGATTTATTGTCAGAAATGGAGATAAATACATGCTGTGTTGTTGTAAATCATACCAAAGGTGATGGAAGTAGTGGTAGTGAAGGTTTGAATCCTGCCGTATTTGTTTACTTCCTCACACCTGACCTGTTGCTGCATGACGTGGCTTGTTTGGTTTTTGGAAAGTCTCAAATAATGCAATATAACGTACCTTGCAATCCTGCACACGTTAAAATGTAGAGATACACATGCACACACACCCTTACTCCCTGTACTGCAATATATTAACTCCAGGCTCAGCAGAGCTTCACGTCTCTCAGCAGGACACGGCATTCCACTCCCCCGAGCATGGGCCATTTCTGCTGGTCAATCATCAGCGTGTTTTGCAGCGAGACGATTCTGATTCCGTATGTTTGGTTCTATTAATATTTAACACATTTATGCAAAGAGAGAGCATTCATTTTCTGTGTGGATCACAATGCAAATCAAGCTCCATTTCAGATCTTAAACATCAATCCTTTCCCTCAATATTCCTACATGGCAACAAATCAACTGTTCAAGACACCGTCTGACGACCAAATCAATGTCTCATGAATATTTTTGGCGGTGTGCACCATAAGATGAGCCCATTTTAAACACTGTCATCAAACTATAATCTTCAAAGCGCCACATAAAAGGCAATCTCGCCCAGGTGGCTTTCCATTTACTGAGACTTGCGTGAATACTCTGGTGTTGATTGGCCGCAGTAACGATGGGTCTCCTGTTTCGAGACATTTCACTCAGAGTTTGAATTTCTCCTTGAACTTCAATCATCTAATCATCCTCTGATAAGTCGGGAATCAGTCTGGAGTCTGTAACTCAAGAGGAAAACTTGTATTTACTGTGTGAAACCAGTGGAAAATTCAACAAGCGACCTCTCACCTGCCAACAGATCTCCGTGTCTGCTACAGCTTCTGTCAATACGTTTAAAGGGATTAGGGTTAAATCAACAGCACACTCTTTCCTCTCATTGCTTATCAGGCGACATCTGCAAACTCCCCTTCAATGTGTTGTTTAATCATGTTTCTTTATAGGAGTTCTGCCTGTGTGAGGTCAAGGGAACACACACACACACGCACACACACACTCACAACCTGTACTGTTTTATCTCGCATCACCTGCGTCAATAACGGTTGGATCCGACCCTTCCCCGAGATAAGTGTCTTTTGTTTCCTCATGTTTCTCTCAATGGGTCGCAGATTTAGTAACAGACAAATTCCAGTATAAGCGTGGCTGGATCATATATCAGCTTTTGTGTGACAGGTGTGTGTGTGTTTCCACCTCCATAAGAATCACCGGTGAATATCCTCCTTCTGCTTCTCGCCTCCCCGTCATCTTTGATTTTCTGACAGGCTTTGTGGCATCGCCGGGGCAAGTTTGGGCTTGTGCAGCCAGCCCTCCCAAGGTCTGAGGCATGCACACACACACACACACATCGACACACATTCATACACACAAACACAACCTCTTCCTCCAATCACACGAGGCCTCCGTGAATGCCTCACAACTAAATTGCTGATTTTTGGAGAGAACGCAGCTCTTCAGACGAGACCAATCATGTGTGTTTCTGCTAAAGAGGCTGCTAACCCGTCTGACCTCCAGCCCTCCTCAAGGAGATGTTTTGTGACTGCATTTTTTTTCCACTAATTTAGCAATCATGGGCACAAAACCACATAAAGGATCTGTGCAGCACGCCTTCGCTTCGTATATCCGACCATGGTTGACAAAATATGTCCTTGTCCGACTTTACTGTGTTTAAAGAGGCCCTATTCTGCTCATCTTCAGGTTCATATCAGTATGTAGTGTCTCTCCCGGGACATGTCACCAGAGCCCAGTCTGCTCTGATTGGAGGCGCTTCAGGCAGGCTAGGGAAAGTGTGTGGGAGAGAAACTCTGGGATTTTAGCCTCTGCAGACCATTTACATGCACAAAAACCTACATAACACACTACAGGAAAGGAAATAGGGCTAATAGGGCCCCTTTAATGTTTCACTATTTCTTATTATTTATTCAATAGACTACTCATTTCCCCTATTTCCCTATGCTGTATCAATGTAAAGCTCCATGCTGTGTGGCAAATAAAGGAATTCTGATTCAGATTCCTATTCATTTACCTTCTGAGAGCTCAAAACCACTGATGTTACAAAGCACCAGCGAACAGAGTCGGTCCCCAAGCTGAATAACGGCGTTCAAGGTGATATAGCAAAGTATTTTTAGTGTCTGCCTTCACATGTATTGAATCATTCAGAATACCAGGGGAGATGTCCGTGTTGAAAAATGAATAAAACCAACATGTTTTCTCTTTTATCGTCATCATTTTGACCAAATAATTCACAACAGCCAGGATATAAACAGTAGTGCTGGACGAGGAAACCAATTACCAACAGGACATGCTAATGCGCCGCACTCAGACTGTTATTACCACGTCTGGTCTTGAAACAATCTGGTCCTCTCCCGTTTCCTTTTATTCTTTCCTCTCAAGTTAAACGGCGAACAATTTGTCCTTAACAGTTTTCCTGTCCATTCAGGTATCCTATTGGGTACATAAAAACCAGACCCCTCCTCTTCTTGCACCCTGGACAAAACCAAGTACATAAACCCCGACAGCTCCACCGTCCTGCCTCCGATACGCAGACACAACAAGGGTGGTGTCGCTCGTTTACCGGGGGGGGAAGTGGGGAGGGGGGGTTGGGTGCCAGGCTCTTTATGGTGGCTGGGGTGGCAGTGAATGGTTTCCTGCCAGTAGCCGGCGGTGGTCGGGGCTTTACATGAGGAGAGGGTCTCTGCAGGCGGCTATTGTCATGGTAAACGGGGGATTGAATGGGAGAGGATAGGCAGGACACACACATAAAACAGAGGAAAACATGAAGGGGGGGCGGGGGAGACACCCGACCACCTCAGAGATGGCACACATGTAAGACAGTGTGTTTATCTCTGAGGGACGGATATATATCACACCATACCCTCACCATACTCACAGCCAGGGGGGAGTCTAGCGAAGTGCATTTGCTCAACAATTAGGAAACGTTCTGAGTTCTATACCTGATTGTGTTATACTTTATACTACTCTAACACATTCTGGGAGACCGTATTTTAGTTTTTACTCCACTACATTTATCCGACAGCTTTACCTTCTTAGCCATTTAGATTATAAGCTAATACAAGATCAACTAATAAATCCAAATAGACATTGACCTCCCACAAATGCATGTTCCTCACCATTTGGAAGGTAAGAAAACAGGCTAGAAGTTTTATTGCCAAGACTAATAAGCTACCAAACACAAATGTCCTTACTTTTTGTGTTAAGTTTAGTTGAGATCAGGGGGACCCTCAGTAAAGTCGAGGTATATTACCTCCATAAGTTAAGTTATAAGTCAGCAAAATCAGTCAAATGTTGGTGAGTATGTTTGAGTATGCTTTCAGAAAAAACACAGCTCTCCGTACGGTGTCATTTATTTGGTTGGCAGCTCTTCCCTTAAACCAGAAGCCTCAGATTGATGATAATAAGGGGAAATATGGAGGGTATATTTCAGGCTTACTGTGTGTGGGCATGAATACTACGGTGTGATATATTTGTACATATATACAGTATTAAAGAAGCACAATACAAGACAAGCAAGTGTCGGGTGTGGGCTCTATGCCATTATACTTTTTGGATTTGCTGAGGGCCGATTTTAAAAATGGACAACAGGACGCAGTTTGGACAGCCCTGTTTAGTTTAAAGGTCAATAAGAGCTTCACCTGAACCCGTTGTTATAGACACATTAATGCATCAATACTCCAGTATAGTTTAATAAGATTTAGAAATAGGCCATAATGCTAAGTACGCTTTGATGCTATTGCTAGTGTAAAGTCATTTATCCACCAACACAAACCTCTATAAAGCAAAACCATGACCCTGATGTTGTCCTCATAGCCATCATATTTGTTACTAGTGAACACTTGTCACAAAATAAATGAAACCCTATGTGAACCTTTGATTTCTGATACCTGCATTTGATTGATTTTGATTACTTATCAATTAACTTACGAACAATACACCTCACCTCTACTGAGGGGCCCAGCACTTCGTATGTTTTTTTATGTGTGGCCCTCGGTGGAAAAAGTTTGGACACCCCTGTATTAAGAAATAGGGAAAAGGTGTCACGGGACATCGTTTGAAAACCATCCGACCTGAAAAAAATCCCTAGTTTTTCTACTAATCCCACCATGAAAAGACAGTTTGCAGAATCAAACCGTTGAATTATAGCCGTGTGATTGAATGCTCATGAATAATTGGTCAAAGAAGAGGAGGATTTACATGAAAGTGACTTTAAACTTATAGCATACATAGAGCTAATCTATTTCCTGTCCTCTGAATGTCCTCGTTGAAGGGGTGTAAATGATGAGCTGTTTTCCTTCTGCTAAGATAAAGTAAATCAATGCACTTCAATAACATTGACGCAGATTGGACAGCCCATAATTAATTCAACCCAAAACAGAGATAGTTGTGTGTGTATTCTCTCCTAGATTTGGCAGAAATGTTGCATCTTGCACCTTATTTTTTGGAGATGTAATTGAAGCATTTCTCAGCTGGGAGCAGGGAGGGGGTTAAAAGGCTCCGGCTGCCTGATAATCCCCCTCCGTTAAAAGCCCTCCAGAAAGATGTGATGTGTCTGAGGTAATCAGTAAAAGATTCAAGTGTGCCGGAGAGTGCGTACACACACACTGGTGGACAAACACACACACACACACACACACACACTGGCACACATACCGCTGAAAGGACAAAAAGGGAGGGAAAAGACTGAGTAGAGGAGGGAAGGAAAGGAGAATAAACACTCCTCCTCTCACTCCATTCTCCTCTTTTTTCTCTCACTCCCTGCTGTGTCAATACAATGTGACAGAAATGTTCACTACAGTTCCCTCTCAATAAAACACACACACACACACACACACACACACACACACACACACACACACACACACACACACACACACACACACACACACACACACACACACACACACACACACACACACACACACACACTTTGATTTGACCTTTTACTGTTTCCCCATTCTTGCATTGTTCTTCTCCTCCTTCTTGTCCTTCGTATTTCTTCTACTCCTCCTCTGTCTTCTTCTTCTTATCCTTCTTCTACTCCTCCTTCTTCCTCTACTTCTTTTACTTCTCCTTCTGTCTCTTCTCAAGTTGTAGTTCGAACAAGAGAAACACATCGAATATTTTTCATTTTATAAAAACAACATCAACTTTCTAACTGTATTCAGTATCGTCATCATCCTCCCCTCCCGGTCTCTGGCCAGCGATCTTCATTTGCCCTCTGTGTCGCGGCATCAAGCATTCACAATTTGGCATTTAGATGTTTAATTGACTGTCACCGATAATGGGATTGTGTTCATTCAACCAGGGTGTTACGAGGGGAGGCTCAAAGCCTATGAAACCGTCAGAGGCAGGGAGTGAGGGGTCGAAGGAGAGACACTGACACCTATTACCTAACAGAAACTATAGCACTGTTGTAAGAAATCAAAGCCATTGCTGACATTGGGAAGTGGAAACTCTCCATATGACCCTCCTTAAGTACCTCAGACAAGTCAAGGCACACCTGTAAGAGATCCAGAGCCAAATCCAGTCCTTGTTCAGTACAAAAAATACTCTTGACGCCAAACCAAAGCTAACCCAAGGCGTCAGAAGTGTTAGTCAGACACAGTATGAGAGATATTTTGGAGAGGAAGGGTCATAAGAAAAGATCAGTTGTCTTTACTCGGGGAATAGTTGGAAATGATTGTGAATGCGTGGCAGATCATCACACTGAGTTCCTCCCACATTTATCATGAAATAAATAAAACACAATCCACTCCATGATTGAATAAGTTCTGCTACTTATTCCTATACTGTTTATCTGGGCGGTGGTGGAGAAGTCCATTGGGACTTGGCTTGGGAACTGAGCAAGGCACTGCTCCCCGGGCACCGTACATATTGGCAGCCCACTGCTCCTAACACTAGGATCGGTCCATTGAGGGTTCCTTCTTCTTCTAGTCGGCCGGGATAAGGTGACTGTAGCTTTAGCCCCGATATACCTTACAGAAGTTAGCTTTTCTGAAGGACTTTAATTAATCATAACCTTTAAACATCCCATTATTTATCTGCATAGGGTTAAAGATCAAGTGCAAAGCTATTTTTTTTAGCTGTGCTACCTTTACAGATTATGCCAATGTAAAGTAGAAGTAGCTAAATACAAAAAATCTGCTCTACATTTTCTATTTCTATGTTGTATTATATTTGTTTTAGCTCTGCCTTAAAGCCTCTGTGTTACCTTAAGTATTTCCATGCACACAAAAGGCTTGCTGCACAGGTAAAACACACACACACTCACACCCACACAGCCCACTGCAGTTTGCGGGTAGTTGGCCTCTTCCCTGCAGCCTCCCCGAGGAACATAGATGTTAACTGGCATTGTTGGGGGGCTGAGCGGAGGGCGGGTTTTAATAGCTCATGATTACTCTGGAGAGGGGAGCCCATAATTACAACCACAAATGATTTCACGCCCCTCACCCCCGCAATGTGCTCTGAACCTAATCACAGGGAAGCACAGGAGGGGTGTAGCGGAGGAATTGGAGCCTCGACAAAAGAGTCTTCGCCTTTGTTTGCTGACAGGAAATCGAGAACATGAAATGTGCTGCGTTTCGAGTAAATGCACTGAAACGCTGCAGAGAAAAGAGTTGTTCCATATCTACGTCTGATCACCGGACATTTGTGACCATTAGGGGTCAAAAATACACTACATGCTAGTATTTATCAGATAATACATGCCGCTGGTCTTTATGTTACTAACTTTGTGTCCATAGTTTTCTCACAATGCCTCATTGTATATCTGAATGCTTTTTTTTGGGTTTCCCCTTTCCTGTAGTGTGTCGTATAAGTTTTAGTGCATGTAAATGGTCTGCACAGGCTAAAATCCCTTTGTTTCTTTCCCACACTCCGCCCCCCCTGCCTGAAACACCTCATTTGGACATCACTATGTAACATTCGTTCTACTATTGGCTAGCGCTCCAACACATTGTACGTGATAGGTTAAGGGGCGGGACGTCTCTAAGCAGTTGACCAATCACAACAGAGCCGACCAGCTAACCCATCAGAGCAGACTGGGCTCTGGTTTCAGACAGAGGGTGAAAAGAGGTGCTGCAGCACAGACAGTATGAGACACATAAAGAGCACTCTGAACATTAAAGCATGGAGACATGTCAGGAGAGGAGCCAAATACTGATATGACCCTGATAATGAGCATCATTTGTCCTCTTTAAACCAAACTCTGTCCTAGCTCACTCTCCTGGTTGTTTTCCTCCGCTGATCTAGCGCCAACCCTGTGAATTCCCATAAATGTAATGTAAGTAAATGTTAAAGCTTTGGATCGGTGTCAGACACTTGTTCGCCTTCCAGCGTTTCTCTCTCAGACTTAAAGAGTCACACAATGAAAGGAGCAGGAGAAGAAGAGAAGCCCCATTTAACTGGTTTCACTCCTGCAGGGCCAGTTTATGCGTTTCTGGCCAATCTCTATTGAGCACCGGCTGATGTGTGCAGACGTTCGCTTTACTCCGTCCTCTCTGCAGCATTCCTCTGTTTGTCCGCCTCCCCATTAAGGAGATGTAGTCTGGCCATTATGTGTTTGTGTGTCTGGCTGGCATGCAATGGGCAAAAGAGACGTGCGGGCTGAATGCTAACGCCGTCTGATTGTCCTGCATATCAAAGAGTGTGAAGGGGAATGTGTGTGTGCAAGATTGTAGCCATGTCTGAGATCAACAAGGTCAAGATCAAGGTACAGAAAAAACATACTTTAAATTGAAATTGCGGTGCATGTTGTTTTATAATTCAGCGGGTTGTGAGTGATTCGTTTAGCAGATAAAAGCGTCAAGCACAAACGAGGCAAAGACAAACAAACAAGGCTTTTTACGGGAAAATGTGAAAGGATGATGTGTATAGGAACTGTTGAGAGACAACGAAGACAAACACAAGTGACGTGTCTGGGAAACGAGAGGCTTTATTCTGGCTTTGGTAAGAGGAGTGCATCTCATCCATATGTACAGCATGACGATAAGTGAAGAAAATAAGTGTTTGTACAGCTTTACTTAGTATAATTAAATGGGATTGACTGCTTTTAGTTGGAGATAAATGGAATATAGTCATTTAGTTTCACCTTTAAAATGTGTATTTTGTATTAAAAATGTTCTGTAATGTGAGGTTTAGATATGAATAGGAATAAAACCCTCTAAAAAACATCCTTTTTCTCATTCCTCCATTAAATTAGGTAAGCTATTCCTTTTAGTCCAATAATGCCAATGTAATCCTCCCAGAACATGGAGAAAAACACCACTTTTAAAGCAACAGGAAGTCAGAAAAGAGGATCAAGGAGCAGCCAAACGGGATTTATTCAATTATTCGTCTCTTGATATAGCCTCACATGAGCCTCTCTTTCTATCCTATGTTTTAATATGGGATCTATTGCAATCAATCATGTTGGGCAGTCTGTGTGACATTGCTCAATACCTTTGACATCCCCTACTAACACACTGATAGCTATTTTATTCTACTACAAGTAATCCAAAACGTGCTGAAGTGAAGAAGTGGTTTTACTCCCAAATGTTGCTCAGGACACAACTCTGCAGATATGTATTCAGTTCTTTACGTATCTCATTTTAGAGCAGCATCCTTTGTCCACTCCTATGAAACACAGGAATCATTTCGTCCCACAATTCCCTCGTTAATGTGAGCCCTAACGATGCGGTGCAGCCTGTGTTTTGGAGGAGCCCCAGCTGCCTCTTTCAGGAGAGGAGCAAACAACCTGGGAGCTCTGCAGCCGAACACACTGATCTCCTGCTACTCTCCCCGACACTAATTGACCATCGGCCAAAGGACAAACCTCCGTCCTTCTGCTGCGTCCCTCCCCCTCTCCTGCTCCCTCTCATCCTCTCTTTGTCTCCCCTCAACGCTACCTTTCCTCACCTCGTTCTTCCTAGATTACTACATTTTGTGGGATTACCATGCAATGTGTTTTAAAGAGGACATATTGATTAGATTTAATGTTCAAAAAGCTCTTTATTCTCCTCATACTGCCTGTGCTGCAGCTCCTCTTTTCACCCTCTGTCTGAAACCAGAGCCCAGTCTGCTCTGATTGGTTATCAGGCCAGCTCTGTTGTGATTGGTCAACCGTTTAGAGATGTCCCGCCCCTTAGCCTATACTTAGATTATGTTTTAAAGTAACCCTCCTGACTCTGGACATTCCCCACTCTCATTTTCCCACTCTGAATGCGTCTCCGTCTCTTCCCTCTCTACGTTTCTCCTCTCTTCTTTTGCCTTCCCCCCCCACCCCACCTCCCTCCTGCCCGAGCTGTCTGCAGTCTTGCATAATGAGCTGGACCGAGCTGCTGCTGTGAGTCTGGTCCAGGTCTGGCTCCGGCTCAACCCGCCTCATTACAGAAAAAATACTCCTGTCTGTCCTGCTGCCTACTCCTCGTCGTCCTCCTCCTCTCTTTACTCTCCCTCTGCAGAATCAAATGCTAAAAACACACAGCAAAGTGTCTCTGGGATCGAAGACAGAGGGATGGAAGCACCTGCTATGATCAAACTAACCCACACTATTCAACTTTTTACCCCTCATTTTTAGATTTCATTTCGTCCCAAATGAGTCATTTATTCCTCGGCCCATATTAGAGCCTTCTTTCAAGTGTCTCAAAATGTGGGCTTCCTGTTATTATGCTGAGAAACATTTTGGAAAAAGACTTCAAATGGCTTTTAAATGCTCGCTTGTTGCACTAGTATCTCTACTCCTGCACACCTTATTGTCTAATCATATTAGCTTGGATTTCTCCAAAGTTTGGATGAAGATTTCTGATTATTTTAGCCTTTCCGAATGAAATACAAAAGAGCTAAATGTAAATATCGTCCTTCTCCTGAGTCTGATGGCTGAAATCTCTCCTGACACAACAGTCTTTTTATAATAGCCAACAACCACGAAAGCACCTTAGTGTTGAGCATCAATGCTTGTGAATCTAACCACGGAGAAACAGACATTTAAATGACAGAAACAGACGATTTATTTTCTTGGACTCGTACAAAGTGTTTGACCGTGCATGGCGGGCTTTGATACAGGCTGAGAAACAACTGTGTCTGTCTAGTTGGACTTTGTTTGACTCCTGTGTCATGTTAAGGAGCTCAGTCGAGACTACAACAACCTGTCTGCCTCTTCATTCAAAGCTACTCACCCCTGACTGTCTGCATGTCGCTTTCAAATCCTTACTTGCGAAACCACAGCTGAGATTATATATTATAAAACTGTATAATCAGTTTGCAGAAGAACCGCTTCTGAAAATTGTATTGTACAATAAAGTTCCCTTACTGTAAGATATGCATGCATGCAAACTCACTTTCCCAGATTTGATGAGTAATGCAATGGATTTCATGTTGAAAAAATGAAATGACTGACCCAAGGGTGCAGTACAGTGTCAGGTCACACCAAGATTACATTTGCTGAGGCTACTAATTGGCCATGAAGGGCAGGCTGCTCCATCAGGGACTACATGTTTACTCTCTGCTTGTTTTCTGTCTCAAGTTATTCTACTGCTAATATCTGCAGACATGCTTTGAAATGCATGATATAAGCAGAGGTGGAAGAAGTGATCTTGTTCTTGAGTAAAAGTAGAAGTACTCAGGTCTTGTACTTGAGTAAAGTAGAAGTACTCAGGTCTTGTACTTGGGTAAAGTAGAAGTACTCAGGTCTTGTACTTGAGTAAAATAGAAGTACTCAGATCTTGTACTTGAGTAAAGTAGAAGTACTCAGGTCTTGTACTTGAGTAAAGTAGAAGTACTCAGCTCTTGTACTTGAGTAAAGTAGAAGTACCAGAGTGTAGGAATACTCTGTCACAGTAAAAGTATTCTAAATGTTCCTCCAGTGAAAGTAGAAAGTACTCTCATCTAAATGTACTTAAAGTAGCGACAGTAAAAGTAGTCATTGTCTGATTGGTCCATTTCAGAATAATATCTCTGATATGTTTTATAATGATTGATCATTAAAGTGTTCTCAGAGCTGGTAAAGGTGCAGCTAGTTTGAATGGCTTTGTATACTGCAGGGTAGCTGCTGGATTTACTGCAGGTGAACTAAAGTCTGATTTAAGGGCTGATTATATTTACCATCATTAATCCTAATCTGCCTAGCAACTAAAGGGATTCAATAAATGGAGTGGAGTAGAAGTACAAAGTAGCAAAACATTGAAATACTCATGTAAAGTACAAGTACCTCAAAGCAGTACTTGAGTAAATGTACTTAGTTTCTTTACACCTCTGCTCCTCCGGACTAAGTGTCATATGTCCCGTTGTTAAACCTCTATTTCCTCACTCGATCCGTCTCATTTTGCTCCAGCATTGGTCTCTACAGTATTTCCCCTCCCTCAATTACATCTTATACCGCTCTCATTTTCCCCGCTAGTATTTTCTCCGACTCATTTACAACTCTCAGTCGTGCCTTCGCCCCGCGCTGCTGCCTCTCATCTTCCTCCTGGCTGTCATGTCCTTGCTTCTCCATCTCCATCTTTTTTTTTTCCTTCACCTTTTCCCAGCAGACGTCTTGGATCAGTTTGATCTCCAGTGGCTAATTTGACTGTTCTACTTGCCAACCTAGCAGCGGGATCTCATCGTGTGTGTGCATGCATGTGTGTGTGTGTGTGTTGCACTTCTCCCCTGCCAGCTGCTGTTATACAACACTAGTTCTTGCCTCCACATACAAACACCTCCCTTGCCAGTAAATATGCACACACACACACACACACAGAATCACAGCCTTAATGTGTGCCATCATGTTTTTCATCACTGTTTCATTCATGCATTCGACTGTTTGCATAGAGGTGTGCTCTATCAGCATCTGTGTGAGCTTTAATGACACTTCTTATACTGATTAATCACATTATTATTCTGCTGATATCTGGAACAAAATCCAAGAAGCCTGCAACTTGTACCACGTTTAAACCCCGGCTTTTCTTTTTGCTGCTGCTTTTTGATTGAACTATTCATATCTCCCACTGCACTGGCACTTCCATTCATACCTGTTTTATTCTATATTAACTTGATTTATGTTTATCCTCTTTGTGTCTTAATGATTCTCCCTCTTTCTTAATGTTTTTCATTTTTGTAAAGCACTTTGAGTTGCCTTGTTTTTAATCAGAATCAGAGTTCCTTTTTCTGCCTGCAACAGGAAAATGTGCATTATTACATCAGCAGACAATGGATGAAGACAACAGACTTACATATTAAACAAATAACTAAGTATGCACACATGATTTATAATAAAAATCACAATCAGTAAAGAAACAAATAGCAGATAAGTACTCTATGGTAAAAAAAAGTACCAGTATAGTATTTAAAAGGAAAGAGGGAGCTGGTCCTTTTTGCCAATTGTAAATAAATTGAGAGGAAAAACAAAGCGTGAATCGGGTATATTGGTACAGTTTTATATTTACAGCCAGGTAAAGGAAGGTGCTTTTTAAATACTCTTGATGATATTTTACATCGTGTGTGTGATCTTGGGTTATATTGTAGGTGATGATCTGAGGTTTAAACGGTATTCGTGTCTCCTCCTCCAGTGGCTCTCAACATGACGGGCAGGCAGACAGGCGTGAACTCAGAGCAGAGCCGCGATTGGTTCCAGCCAGCAAGGTCTAATCAGCACATCAAGCGTGAGCCCCTTAAGTGGCTCTGAAAAGACGGGACACGCACAAATGATATGCATACGCGTCTGCAGACACAAATCACATGCAAATGCAGAGTTAAATACTAGGGGCCACACACACAGGACGCATCAGACACACACACATGCAAACTGACAGCCGGGGGAGGGAGGGTTACTTGTTAAATGTTACATGTCAAAAAACCTAATCTGAGTATCAAAATATAATGTAACCTGATTACTTTCGTTACTTTTGGATTACCTCAATATCAATATCCTGCTAGAAAATCTATATATCTTTTTAGAGGAACAGTAATCTGATTACTTAACTGAGTTACCTTTGTATCCTGATTACGTAATCTAGTTACATGTAATCCATTACTCCCCCAGTATGCTGATCATCGAGCTCTAATGGGACCGTTTGAACTCGGCAGCATAGCACAGGATGTGCTTACACACATATATCCACACAGTCACACACACACGGCTCATATGAGCCTGATACCTTACCTGTCAGAGGCAGGTGTGGTCTCGGAGGACCCAATCAGTTTTAATTAACCCCTTGTGGTGGAGGGTGGATGGGGGAGGGTGTGGGAGAGACAGGAGAGCAGAGAAACCCAAGTGAGGAGAGAATTCTGCTCGTCATTGCAGGGGGAGATTTGGGAATTAACAGAGAAACAGCACGAAGAAATAAACAGCCACGTCTCCTTAACGAGATGCCATCGAGGAAATATTTACCTGGTGACTCGGAGTGCATTGTTTTACTTTTACCTGGACATTTAGGTTGAACGATGTGATTTCTGTAACATAAACTGGTAAACATGCAGCCGTTGTATGTGGATGTCCTCTCAATTTTGAAGGTAAACGTTGAAGATTGCATCAACTTGCTGCTTTTACCTTCAACACTGACTGGACATTCGTATAAAAGGTAGCACATGTAACCTATAAGGGCTCATTTAGGCACACTCTTTTCTTTAATATTAAGCCAAATGATACCAATGAGGGACACATTTTAGCCAGCTAAGAAAAGGAATCTGCTTGTTTAGATTTAGGATTACCTCCTCTGAGCCAGATTGATGGACAGATATCGGCTATAGCAACACATCCCTTGCTCTGGGTTAGATTTCTCTTGAAATCCAAATACCAAATTGTTGGATCATATGGTATGGTTTGGCTTCTGGGGTTAGATTTGCAAACAGTCTTGTGTCTTGTAATGACACCTAATGACTAATGACTCTCAAACAGGCTTGACACCACATGACTGTACATACATGTAAAGCATCTGCCAGGTGTAAAAAATTGAGAACCAGGATTTATTTTCCTTCCTCATATCCTCAAATACCTCACACACCTGAGCCTAATATACAGTATCTCTCTATAGGAGACTTGCTTCTAGTGCTCTCCACCTCCATCATCTAACTGTACACACACACTTCACATCAGTTTCCTTTAATCTGTCGGCCGTGTGTATCTGCCCTGATGAATGAAGACATCACAAAGGCAGTCTGACATTGACAGCCGTTGTTTGTATTGTGCCGTTTTCACACGGCCTCTCAAAGACACGCATCCTCTCCGACACATTGACCTCTCATCCATTATTAAAGGAGATGGTTAGTGGACCTCGGCATCGGTAGATAGGGTGTCGCTCCGCAGTCATCCTTATGTAATCAGAGGTGATTTCCTGAGAAGGCGGGATGAGGTCATGGCCCTTAAACAAACATTGGTTCGTCACAATTAAAGGATCTGTTTAAAGGGAAGGCTGTGAGCCACCTGTGTGTAGTTGTTTTGGCGTTTCAGTCAGGATTTTCATTTGTGAACCTGAACATTTTGAGCATAATAGCATAGCTCCTCACTTCATAAAGAAAAGAGACGAGGTTGGATCAATCTTAAGGATAAGCTAAGTTTGAAATGTACCTTTTGAGCATGTATCCTCTTTGTGTTTTGTCTGCGAACGCCCGCATGCATTTCTGAAAGTGTGTGTGTGTCTGCAGAGATCCCCCGGTGAGACAAATGCTGCTCCAGTGCTTCACAAAGCAAATCGCAGCTAATCAAATAAGAGCCCTCAACAGCGAGCAGACATAGGGAGAAGAATGGAAGAACAGTGTGTGTGTGTGTGTGTGTGTGTGTGTGTGTGTCTGTGTGTGTGTGTGTGTGTGTGTGTGTGTGTGTGTGGGAGGGGATGGTTGAAGCAGTCTAGTGGCTTGGAGAGGTCTTAGATTGTAGGTGGGGGTGGACACACACACACGCACACATGCACAACCTTGTACTGCTGTCAAAAACACACATATGGATGAATGCATATCTTCATGCAACACACACACACACACACACACACACACACACACACACACACACACACACACACACGCACAGATAGCAGATACATAAATGAAGCATTCAAATGCATACGTATACCCAGCATCTTTTGTCTGTTCTGTCTCCATTTCTCTGCTTTCTCGCTCTGTCGTCAGCGGCCTTCGGGCGAAAATGAAATACTGATGGTGAAAAGGTAAAAGACTTCTGCTGTTTACAAGGTCTGACTTACTGCTGCCTGTAGGTAGCACGTTGACTCAATCCATCTAATGTAATATATGGTTCAAATGTGCATCTTAGATCAATGTTTGCAACCTAGTGGTTCTTCTGCAGTTTCAAGGTGATACATGGGAAATACTGTGAGAGTAGTTCAATTACTTGGTAAAAAAAAAAGCAACAACTTATGTTATATCCTCATAGTCACATATGTGTTTGTATGGAAAAAACATAAACATCCACATAAAATTACAAATCTGTGAGATATTGAGTAAATACACTGTTTACAGCTAATAAGCAGAGTGCAGAGGGCATCTGTAGGGCATGTAATGGATCAATTATTAGAATAGTTAATTAAACTTAATGGGGGAAAGTTAGCTAAAAGGCTAATAGTCTAGGTAGCTAAGTAGTTAGCTAAATATGCTCTAAATAATTAGCTTACTCTTATGGAAGAAACTGTTAAATAACTATAACTGCTTTTAAACTTGTATTGATAAAGCTGCTAAAAGGATGGATAAATGATTTGAGAAGTTAGCTGTTTACACTGCTAAAATAGTCCAGTGTAAAATGGTCCAGCAGTGGCTCAGTCAGTAGGGGCTTGGACTGGGAATCGTAGGTTCAAGTCCCCAAAACAGACTTGAAATATGGGAAGTGGACTGCTACTTGGAGAGGTCCCAGTTCACCTCCTGGGCCCTGCTGTGGTGCCCTTGAGCAAGGCACTGGACACCTCCAATCCCCCCTCCCCATTGCTCCCCGGGCGCTGCACAATAGCTGCCCACTGCTCCTAGTACTAGGATGGGTTAAATGCAGAGGACACATTTCACTGTGTGTGCTCTGCTGTGTGCATGTATGTGACTAATAAAGAGGGCTTCATCCTCCGATTCCAGCGTTAGAGTTAGCATTAATGGTCAACCTAAAAGTAATGGATGGTTTAAAAAAGGTTAGCTATAAGAAAAGGCAAGAGAGAAGGTTTAGGTAGTCAGCTTAAGATTTATGGATTTGTGGACAGACAGTTCAGATAGTTAGCTAAAAGTGATGGATAGATAATCATGCTAATACTAATGAATGGATCAAATAATTAGCTACAAGTAACAGGTACATTTTTCAACCTAAACACTGACAAATTAAGATGTTCTAGAGTTCCTCCGACAGCCAAAACGGGGATTAATCTAGACGACCAATAAACCAGACACAACAACAACAACAACAACAACAACAACAACCAGCTGCCTCTGCACAGAAAGTCACACATCGTCACTTGAACCTGGCGAGATTCTTTGTGACCATGAATCTCAGCAGTGATCTAAGCAGGAGTTTTCTGGCTGTGAATCAGGCGGAGCAGAGGGCCAGAGTGGGGACGTTGGTCCAGACTTGTTTTCTGCTCCGCTCGTTGGCACAGATCTGGACGCTGTGTGATGGCAGACCTCCAGTTCGGTCCTGGCTCGCTCTCTACACCCTCGTCCAGCTCACCCTCCTGACACGCTGCCCTCTGGCTAGCCCTCAATGTGTGGGCATGAGTGTGTGCAAGCGTTTGCCGGAGTGAGGGTTGTGCGGTTGTATCTCCATGCCTGAGTAATCTGTGACTGGCTTGAATCTGTGTGTGTAATCGTCTCTATACTATGTGTGTTTTGTGCGTGCTTGTGTGTGTGTGTGTGTGGCAGCTGTGGGACAATCAGCCGCTCCCTGCGACCACAGAGACCGAAGGCACGGGGCAAGAATGTCTTTCAGTGACCAAGCGTTGTACGCCAAGGTGCACACACACACACAATCCAAAATAACACACACATATGCTGACACACACGGGTTGCTTTCTTAAACATCCATACAATTTCCTTATGAATATCTTTTTTTCAAGACAAGTTTTCTATTTGGAAAGCGGCATTTTCTAGGCCAATGTTATGGAATCCACATTATCTCGGTGCAGTTCATGTTGACCGATAGCAGGCTGTCTTGACATGAGGAAGGATGGATGCAAAGGGAAAAAAGGCTAGCATACGCAGCTTTTTTGCTGTGTCACACCTTTCACTTTTATTATACTTTTGCTTTCTGACAGACTATGAACCGCGCTGCAGGACACTTTTTTTGCAGACAGTGAGAGTCAATTTAACAAAGAATAAAAGCTATAGCGAGTGAACTCATTACGACTCTCTAGACCCGACAACTCCTACTTTGTACGAATAATTTAATATGTGAAAGCATTAACACAAGGAAGGAGGCTAGCTAACGCGGCTAATTAGCTCTGTGGCGCCATCCACTTTAATTGAATTATTTTCTGTCAGACTAGGACTGTGCTACAAAGACAAAAGCTAAGATAGAAGTAAATATATAACAAATAACAGTTAGCTCAGTCATTTAGCTTTCCCAGACCCGTCGATACATCTGTGTTTGTAGAAAATGATGTCCAGTGAGATAGGGAGTATTTAACTATCCTGAATAATTATTGTGTAGACTTAACATGCTACCAAGCAGTAAACAGTATATAAGAACAATGATATGACTCAGTAGTGTTTGATAACATCTGCAGAACAATATTAATCAATCTGATAAAACAAAACTGTATAAAACCATGCAATAAATATGAATGAGCAACTACAGCTGCAACATTATATGCATTGCACTCAAACATGATACCATATAATAAAGCTGTATTCTTACAAATATCACATGTTCTCAAGAGCTCATGGGAAACAATGAGACATAGGACACCCTTCGACTTGAGGACGGAGGAAATTTAGGTCTCAACTTTAACACAAAGCAGCGCAGGAGTGGCCACAGTCAAAGTCAAATGATCCCTATGATCGACTGACTGAGTGATGCCACTGGAGAGGATGGGCAGTGGACACTGAATGTGTTTTACTGGAGTTCCTCATCCTAACCAGCAGCACTGTCATTAAGAGTCTGCTCTTTGGGGTCTGCAGGAGGAATATAAAGGTCAAGGTCCTCATGGGAAAGGCACTCTCAGCACTTAGGAGCCTAACAGATGTAGCGGAAATGGTTCGCGATTTTTTTGCAGCCTCCAGAAAATGAGAGTATGTTCGAATTCCAGTTATCTCTGGAGAGAATCAGTACAGAAATGAGGCCAGAAGAAACCCAGTACAAAAAGGGAATGCTTTCAAACGGGGAAGCATTGGGCTTGGGGTTGGTGGTATTTCCCCATGATAAAACAAATCCTGCATTTCTACACCACCTGAATATTAGGTAGCCAAACCATTACTTTCTCCACCTAAATAAAGGGGCTCCTTTGCTCCATTTGCTCCACAACTGAATGAGGGTGAATTCTGCCTTAACTAACCTCTATACGTATTGCTAATTGCCATCTGTGTGTGTGTGTGTGTGTGCAGTTGTGTTTACGCTCATTTGCAACCCTGCATTTGTCTGCACGACATGCCCCGGATAAATAAAATTAGCACATCAAAACAGACACTAAGTCTGGAGGGTCTCAGTGTGGGTTCGATCCAGTCTTCATTAGTCATCCCCACATTGGGAGGAATAAAAGGCTTTCCTGGACAAAAAAAAAAACCTCCACGGGATAATGCTATAGGTCACATTCAGAGTAATGATCCTGTTCTTATTGTATGTAAACATGGCCATGTGCACACAATTATGCAAGTAGGTAAAACCCTAATCCCCCTTCACCTTACTACAGTCCTTTTATTCTCATCCGCAATTCCTTTCAAAATGGAATCTAAATGGAAACCTTCATTAGCATTTCATACATAAACAACAGCCTGTTGGAAAGACTATTTAGGTGTGTTTCCTGCCCAAGTCCCTCCTCCTGTGTCTCTGGGTAGACTGCTGAATATCATCCCAATCTTTTCCCCTTATCAATATGTGATGAGGGCTTGGAAACCAGAGCTGGATGACAATTTCCCGCTCAGTTCACAGAGACGAAGGTCACTCCTCTTCGTCGCGTGTGATTCTTTGCCTCGATTCGTGAGGACATTGCATTTATCAGTGTGATCTAACGCTGATTTGTACATGCAATCACTCGCTCTCAGGGTGTTCCTCAGGGGCTATAAAACAGGCTCAGGGCGTTTTCCGCTGTCACCTTTTGCTTTGTGCCACAATGAAGGATCTGATCAGTGCGGGACCCCCATCATGTGTCTTCTATTAGCTGTCCCCCTTTTAAAGAATAGCTCTGCATCCATCCCCAAATAAATGGAAAGTGTCTATGTCACGCTGGGAGGGGCGCTTCTTTAGCAAAGCCGGTTGACCCTGTGTGTGCTTGACTCTAATCAGGAGCGGTCCAGAGGGTGCCACGATGGCAATAAAACACAGAATACACCCTCTTGCCCTCCTCTGTGTAACCCTTTCCCATCTCACACACAAACACATGTTGCAGATCTCCCCAAGGGGGCACTAAGGAGGAGGTGGTCAAGCATTATAAGCCAGGTTAGCCCGCAGTGACAGCCCAGCTTGTTGCTTCTTCTTTGAGCGTGTCCGCGTGCTGGGCAGACCGCGGCCTTCATCCTCAGCGCTGAATAGATCCACGGGGCTCTGGCTCCACAGAGATAGTGTTATCTGGGTCGCCACGGGGCTCCGAGAACACACACTCTCAGCGGGCAGCACACACATCAGCGGGGAGCGCAGACAAAGAAGCCTGTGGACCAACACAAACATTACGGGCATATAATGTGACCGCATACAAGCACATGTGCTCAGACAAACGGAGACAAATGTGGAAGTTCACACACACACACACACACACACACACACACACACACACACACACACACACACACACACACACACACACACACACACACACACACACACACACACACACACACATGTTTGGGTACAAAGGATGCCTCTTCAGCCTTCAACTTGAGGTGGCAGTGACACTGATGTTGCTGTCCTTACATTTCTTCCACAGAAAGACGTCCACTTTAGGACTCACTATCATAAAGTGGCCTGCTTATGAGACTGTGGCCCCTGGGTACAGACATACAAAGGCCCCATCCTCTTGAAGTTAACAGACTTTGGGTGAGTTTTGACCCTCTTTTCTGGTTCTTTTGTGTCTCTGTAAGGTCTCTGTTAAGCCATTGTGTGTCTTTTGGGCAATTTTACGCTATTTTGTTGTCATTTCTCTCTTTCCGAATTTTTGAAGTTCTTTTGTGTCTGTTTGCAGATGCTTTACTCCTCTTTTGGGTAAGTATTGGTGTGTTTTTGATCATTAACACCTATTTCTAGTTGATTTGGGTCAATATGTGGTCATTTTCTGTCCTTTTGAAGTGATTGTGTGTCTCTTTTCAGTTACTTTGTGTGTCTCTTTTTGGTTTTGAGCCCCTATTTTTAGTTGATTCATGTCACTTTTTGGCCGGTTGGCCCGTTAAGTAATCCATTAATACCTGCAGCTGTTGCAGGATCAGCCTCTCTATTAGCTGGAGTGATTTTTCTCCATGCACGGCGGCCAGTGGTCACACACCTGGGGCCTCGATCAGCCTGCAGTCCCTGCTGTTTTTAGGAATCTGAGTTATTCCACCCATTCCTGGAGATCTCCACACATGAGCGCTCGCCGCTGGGAGCCGCGGGCCAGAGGGACGGGGATAAGCCGCATTTCTCCCCTTTTTCATCCAACGGTTCAATTAAAAAGAGATTTGAGTTGGAAAAGCACATTTTCATACAGGGCGTGCAACTGAAGTCCTGGAGATTGGTGAGATGTGGTGTGGTGCTGCGTTATGAGGGCGGTTTCTAACAGCTGTGAGACCTTATAGAGGAAGGGTCAACTGCCTTCATTGGAGCTGACAGTGTTTGTTTTAGAACTATGAGTGCACTTAGTTTTGATCCTGAAGCACACAATCACAACTTTATTCAGATTTAAAGTATATTACTGTAGACTCTGATGTAAGGATTATACTTTGCATGGCTGCTATTGTTTATTTTTCAGACTGCATTATATTGTAGAGCTGTAACTACCCCCTGTATGTTCAGATACCAAGCAGGTCTGGACTTGTCTGTGCTGATTAATGATCTACTCTGATGGACATTTTATCTCTTCATTGCAAACATAGAGAGATTTAACTCAATTATCCTGACTGCAGCTTTAGTGGGAACCTATTCTGCTCATTTTCAGGTTCATGTTTGTATGTAGTGTCTATACTGGGACATGTCTTCATGCTTTAATTTGTCTTTATGTTTCTCATACTGCCTCTGCTGCAGCACCTCTTTTCACCCTCTGTCTGAAACCAGAGCCCAGTCTGCTCTGACTGGTTAGCTGGTTGGCTCTGTTCTGATTGGTCAACCTGCTTAGAGATGTCCCGCCCCTTAGACTATCAAGTGTGTGTTGGAGCGCTAGCCAATAGAAGTGCGAACGGTACATTGTGATGTCACTCTGAATTCTGAATTTAAACAAAGGAGTCCAATGGAGGTGTTTCAGGCAGGGGGGATAAACTCCATCTGGAAGGAACACAGGGATTTTAGCCTTTACAGACCATTGACATGCATTAAACCTACCCTACAGGAAAGGGAACACCCCAAAAAGCATAATAGGGCCCCTTTAAGAACCGCACACTCTTTGATATTTCTCAATGAAAAGTGAACGATGCATGTTTTTGTTATTGTTCTTTCTTTAATTGACACCATTTATTGCATCAAGGCATGATTGCATTTTTAAACAGCTTAAAAAAGTACAAATGAAAATAACATGGTAGAATTAAAGAGCTCGTATCAAACCCGATCAATATGATACAATAAGAAAGTCTGGCCTTTAAGAGTTTATGTGTCTGCTCATCATTTGTCCCCTCGAACCAACAGAGTTATTATATTCTCAAACACATTTCAAATTCAGATTTGTGAGATAAAAAAAAGACATACACAGAACAAATCAGGACAGATCCATCACCCAGTGACAGAGAACAGATTCTTATGAAACAACACAGATCACCAATAAACTGCATATTCCTTATCAACAAATTTGGCGAAATATAATCAACAAATGCCTAGTTTTGTAAATATTTGGAAAGAAAAACAGTATATATATATAAGCAGGAAATAAAAAATGCCCATTTGACTTATTGCAGCGTTGAGTTCATTGTTTAAAGACAAACTGATCTGGATAATTACAGCAAAGGCATCACTTTCATTATGGTCAGTAAACTTTTAGGAAACGTTTTAATGAAAAATAAAACTAAACCTGGAAATAAAAGCGGTCTTTGCTTTCCTAAAAACTGCTGCCTATCAAAGTGCATAATGTTCGATCTTCATGACAAGAAGGCGTTTAATTTTCAGGTCAAATGGCAAATATTCCTGCCTAGCTTAACGCGATAAACTTTAGTGAATATATATTAAATGGACTATACAACAAGGTCATAAATGACTAATCTCAGAGTTTAAAGTCTCCATCCTGATCTGATGAACGATGAATGGCTGATTTCGCTGCATGTTAGTAAAAAAAATCTTAAATGCTAATGTAGCAAAAGTAGAGTCTGCACGATTCCTCAGTCCCGTAGTGCTCGCTCGTGAAGAGTGCTTTAAAGGAGGGTCGGGTTTTCTTCACTTTGATCCTGTCGTGATATCACCATGAAACCCAAAGTGACAAATGGCTGCAGTTCAGCACTCATTTCCACACATGCTTTCATCACCATCTGCCCGACATTTAGGACATTATAGTTCCAGAAAATCCGAGTTGATGCAGTCAAAATTGCTTCCATTCATCCAAAAGAGTGGGATCGGCAATCCTTCGCAGTCCACATGAAAGTTTCTCTGTTGTTTTGTCCTCTCATTGTGCCTGATCTATCAGTGTGGTGTCATGTTACGCTCTGCTGTCAATCACCTGACACCCTCTGGGAGAGATGAGTCTATGCCGGGGAAATAATCCTTAATCATGTTGCGTAAAAGTCAAATCTAGGGCGGCAACTACGGATCATTTTCATTATTGATAAATCTGTTGATTAGTTATTTATTCGTTTGATCCATCCCAGTTATCTCAAAGTCCAAGGTGATATCTTCAAAAGTCTTGTTCTCTCAGTCAAATACTCAAAGATATTGACTTTAATGCAATATTATTAAGAAAAAAAAGCAGGGAATCTCAAAATTTGAGAGGATAAAACAGCATTTTCTGCACTTTTTGCATCAAAAAGGGCTTGAACGATTAATCAATTGTCCAAAAATTATTATTATGATTATCTTTCTATGCATCGTCTAATCGTTGCAGCTCGAGTTAGATCAATATCTTGTGTTAAGGGTTTTGGATTAACTCGTTAACTAGTTTAATTATTAATGTTCAAGATAGGTTTGGAAATATCAGGTTTCTTAGTACATTTTAGAAACAAATAACAGATGTATTGCAGAATGATTGAGCCGTAGTTCTTATCCTTTTAGCTGTTTCGACCGGTAATCAGACATGTTCAGCTCATTGGATGTAGATCATTAAGAGTCAATGAAGTTTGGGGGTCAGAGGTCACAGATAGGCCTCCACTCGCTCCCATGGCTGCATCTCCGTGAAGAAGCCCTCGCACAGCCCAAAGCCCTGATCCAGAGTCAGAGGAATCGCCTGCTCCTCTTCTTTAATGTTCTCCCAGGGAACCACCTCCTCCGGGAACAGCGTGGAGGTCTCGTCGAACTGCTGCAGGTGGTGGTGTTGGTGATGCATCAGCTGATCCTGGTCCAGATGCTGCTGCTGCGGCACGTGGAGATCCCCGATACTGCAGTCCAGGGATGCACCGCTCATATCCAAGTATCCGTAGGATTGGTGGTGGTTCAGGTGCTGGTTCCCTATGATGTCCCCTCCGTTGCACCACCTCCCGATCCCCGCCGGATGCTGCCTCCCCTGCAGGGAAACCTCCAATTCGCAACCCAAGGAGCTCAGAGCCGTGTTGATGTCCAAATCCTCGAAGGTGCTACAGTTCCCGCCGAGGACGTCGTCGAACACGGACGCCAGGTCGAAGTCTCCCCGCAGGATGTCCGCTTTGTGAGCGTCCGTCGCTAAAAGAGGAGACTCCGTCGCCCTCATCGCCTTGTTGCTCTTCGACGGCACGTGCTTCCGTTTGCCGGCTTGGTAAGGGCAGGCGTTCTGGACGCTGTGATAACTCAGTTTGCTCTGTCTGTGGGAGCCGCTGTTGCTGTTGTAGCTGTTAGCAGACATCCTCCTGCGTTTGAAGATGCCGTTGACGAACATGTCTGCGTACTGAGGGTCGATCTGCCAGAAGCCTCCTTTCCCCGGCTCGTCTTTCTGTCTCGGGACCTTCTTGAAACACTTGTTGAGGGACAGGTTGTGCCGGATGGAGTTCTGGGACAAAGGAAACAAACTTAGGGATGCAGGATATGGATTTGTTTTCAGCATTGCTGCGCTTCAGAATCACAAACAGGTTTATTGCCAAGTAGGTTCACACAAACAGTAGGAATACTAACACGTGCAGCATTCAGAGGGGTTACGCAGGACTGGCGGTATCAAAAGCTTTGAATTATCGGCCGCTAAAACATCCTCTAAAGAAATATATTCAACATGATCTAAGTGGTTTTGAGCAGATCTGTCACGCACAAACTGAACGTGTCAGATTGTCTTTGTGCGGTAAATGAGAATAGAGATGGAGAAAAGAGGGTGGTGTGTGTGTTGGCTTGTTGCATTGTTGTTGTTTGTATAGGAAAGCAAATGTTCCTCATTAGGCTAGTAACAGGCAGCTCTGTGCATTTCAAACATGATCAGCTGTGCTTAGCTGCCATCTCTCTCAGGAGCCCTCATTAACACACACACACACACACACACACACACACACACACACACACACACACACACACACACACACACACACACACACACACACACACACACACTTAGAGTGCTTTCTCCACCCCGTCACCGTTCCCCACAGACAAAAAACCCTATGAGCGCTCTCATCTCTTGGAAGATGGAGATTTCTCTTGCATTAAGGATTACATGTCATTGAAATTATCAAAGGGCCCAAATTAGTCTCTTATCTTGTGGAGTAGGAAAAAAAGAGGGGGGCATGCTGGAGGATTTAAAACACACACTACATGTGCTGGTTTTTATTTCCCCACTTTGATAAAAGAAAGGCCTTGTCTGAGTGCTCAGATCTTATAGTACAAAAGTACTCTCATCAAAATGTACTTAAAGTAGCGACAGTAAAAGTAGTCATTGTCTGATTGGTCCATTTCAGAATAATATCTCTGATATGTTTTATAATTATTGATCATTAAAGTGTTCTCAGAGCTGGTAAAGGTGCAGCTAGTTTGAATGGTTTTGTATACTGCAGGGTAGCTGCTGAATGTACTCCAGGTGAACTAAAGTCTGATTTAAGGGCTGATTATATTTACCATCATTAATCCAAATCTGCCTAGCAACTAAAGGGGTTAAATAAATGTAGTGGAGAAAAAGAAGTGGGTACTCAGTTACTTCACACCACTGCCGGCAGCATGGTGTGTGATGGTGGGGATCTATCTCACCCTCCTCTCCCTTACCTCGCCATTTATGTGACTCATCAATAATACAAGAGTCTCCGTTACCTGCCAGCTGGGCTCTGCATGTCTGTAGTAGCAGAAATTCTCCGTGATCCAGTTATAGATGGTGGACAGAGTCACTTTGGGCTGTTTGCTGGCCTGCATGGCCATGCAGATGAGAGATGCGTAGGAATATGGAGGTTTGACTTTAGGGTTGGTTTTGTAGTCGACCTCCGCAGGCGGGCTGGCCTGGATGGGGATCTGCGCGTAACTGTGTCCTGGATGTGCGCAGTCGATGAAGCGCGGTCCCGAGTCGCTGCCGGAGGTCACGGGGCTGCCGAGGTACAGAGGCATCCCGGTGGCGGCGGTGTCCCCGGCTGGTGGGCTGGACGGAGAGTCGGTGCCTCCTCTGGGGAACCGCTTGAGGAACAGGTCCGAGGACGGGCAGCCCGGTCCGGCTCCGTTGGGTCGCTCCGGGTCCGCGTTGAGGATGGAGAAATTCTGCAGCCAGTGCAGGCTGGTGAGGCTGTCATCCATTGGGAGAGAGTCCGACCCGGTGACCTGATCCTCCGGGAACACCGCCAGCCATCTCTCCTGGAACTTGTTGGCGATATCGGGGCTCGTCAGAACCGGCATCCTGTCTTTTTTACGCACGGTGACCAGAAGATCTTCAAATCGGCATTTAAAGTTCTCTAGAAGTAAAATAAAAAAAGGGGTTCATTAAATTAATCTAAATCAACCTTATGTTCAAATCACCATGATTAAAATAAGTCAAAATATCCCAAGAAGGCAAGATATTAATCCCAGAAAATGCCAAAGGGTGCGTAATTTCCTTACCTCCTGTCTTGTGCCTTTCAGGAGGAGACTCTTGTGCACCTGTTGCAGTGCGTCCTCTCCTCTCTTCTCCAAGGACTCAACGCATCCAGTGTTTGCGCAACAAGTGCAGTGGGGGGAGGGCTAATATCATCCAGCAGCAGCAGCAGCTCATAGGGGAGAAAAGGCAAGAAAAGCTCCACTCAGGACAAATCCATGCCCACTGTTTCTCATCCAAACCCCCGGCTCTGTGTGAGTGTCTGTGGGAGGTCAAGACGTGAGAATGCGTGGAGGAGGTTGTAAGATAAGTCTCATAAAGCCCGAGAGACTGCCCACCATCCCTTTAAACGCCTGAGGGGGTTTCTGATTGGCTGGAGATTTGCTTCAGCAGCTCTCTCTCTCTCTCTCTCTCTCTCTCTCTCTCTCTCTCTCTCTCTCTCTCTCTCTCTCTCTCTCTCATCTCACACGCTCACACACACACACACACACACACACACACACACACACACACACACACACACACACACACACACACACACACACACAAAAGGGTATTCAAATACATGTGGAATGAGTGGTTATCTGCAGTAAGAACAGTCAGTTTCGCTGGTTTTAATCGTTGTTTTCTTCCCGGAAGTAGGCTGAAATGTGACCTCAATGGCGCACGTCGACCCCCCGCCCCCCCCCCCCAACAGGCGCGCCACAATTCCCGCTTGGAGCGCACTTTTGCACCTGCAAGGAAAACTGCCCACTTTAACTGATAAGCCTGTATTTACCGTGCCTTTTCACAGTGGGTGACTATTGTTTCTTTTCAACCGTGAAAAGGCAAATGTTGATTGGATGTTTTGAAATGTCAGTTTTGCACAATTGAATTTTTAGAAAGTCAAGTGGCTGAACAATATCCTGGAGGCTGTAATATAAACATCTGTTGATTTATAATCCGATAAATGTAATAAATAATGCACATATCATTTGAAGAGAATGGAGACCAATCAGGATTTGTGTGCAACCTGTCATAAGAGATGAGAATATTGTGTATCACTACATTTACTATTCGTCTTGAATTGAAGTGCCAGTGAGTTCAGTGTTTAATTTAGAACAACTGTGATTATATTTTAAATATCCATCTGAAACAATTTTTATTCGGACCCTTTTTTAGCTAATGCAGCTTAATCAAATTTGAATAACAAAGAAATACAGAAAAGTATAGAGCGGTTTTCATCCACAATATATTTGAAAGTATTTCTGATGTACACCAACACAATCTAAATCCAATTGTAGGTTATTATGGACTGTATATGTACCGTGAATGGCAGGCAATGTGAACTATAATGAAACACTGCCACCTGGTGGAGGAATGCAGCATGGCAGCTTCACCAGCCCTAGTCGTTTTACGTAGGGCTGCACTCAGACTGCAAGTCGATGGGAACCAGAGTTCAGAATACTTTTCTGAACATGATGTGTCTCATAAAAGGGTTGCATGGTGCTGTGTCGTGGGGAATTGATGCTTTCAATGCATCATATTCCTCAGTTTGCTCTATTGATGGCCAAACAGGGAATGGAACAAACAATTTTAGAAGAAAATATGAAATTATTCTATTTAGGTTTACCTTTTTATAACTAGATGTGTGATACTTGATTTGTTATTTTGTTTGTGATTTGTGATGTAACTATTAAGTCTTGTTCACATTATATTAAATACTTCTGTTTTAAGGCAATTAATGTATCTTACTAATATTATAACAACTTTAGTAGTGTTGCCTGTTTGCTTCTTGCTCATTTAATTATTTAGTTCACTTAATTTAAAACCACTTTTAAGTTACTTTTAAGCTATACTACTGGGCACTGGTGTAAGTACAACTTGTGGTACACTTTGTGTTTATTTGCTGTATTATTTTTAGTTATATTCCTACTATTTTACTACATTTATCTTATTTTTCTCATTATTTTATCAGGCACTAGTGTGATAATTACTCCCAAAAACACACTTAAAATGCCACTACTGCACCATGCATCTGATAAAATGAGAATTGATACTCCCTGTGCATGTGGCATTTAACAGTCCCCGCTGTTAAACATGTGGGATAAACAGCTGCCAACATCTGGTGTAAGTCAGAGGTTGCATACACACACAAAAGAAGGCCACTAAACAATTCATCTGCACCACTTTTACAAAGGTAATCATGTAAGAGCGGTGTTCCACATGCATCAATGATAACTCTTCCTTATAAAACCTGAGAATAAATGCCAACCATCTGTCTTCCTCTCCAAACAGATTCAGTCAACACGTCTGCTGGGGTTAAAGACTTGCAGAGTGGAGGCTGACGGGGAATGGCATTCAGGACTCAGGACGGATGACGGCGACAAAGCAGCGACACTTGAAGAACCAATCAGGCCAGCTGTTGCATCCCGTCGAGGAGGAGGAATGAATTTGAAAATGTCTTCAGGTTTGTTCAGGTTCTTGACAAAGGGTCTGCCGCTGAGGTGGGTAAATGTTTGATCAGCTGGTCTTTTTGTTGCCAGGCTTCCCCCCCCGTCCTTCAGCAGCAACTAGGCACACATACAGTTACAGTAGGGGTGAAGGAGGACAGCTACAGTACGTATCTCCTGTTAACGGTACAGTTACCCTTTGGATGGGGTTTAATTCAGGCAGGAAAGCACAATATATGGCACAGTGATTCAATGAAATTCCTTTGTGTTATAAATACTAGAAATGTGTTACTAAACTAACCTCTGCAGAGACTCGAAGTTGTAAATGCTTCCCTTTTATAAGTTTACACTTTTACAGTGCAGAAGAAATGTTATCACACTAGATTAAAACAGTGTAAACTCAACATGCTCTTAAACCAAATTATATTCAAAGGAGGAGGTCCTTATATGACCCTTTGGAAAATCAAACTAATGCACATTAATGCTGAGAAAAAACAATTGATAATAAGCATATTTGAGATGACCAAATGGAGCTACTTTGATACATGACTCATTTTTAATAGGCCCAGTTTCTTGGCAGACTAGATTTAGACCTTAATTAATACCTTAGCTAAATGTTAAACCCCTAAATGAAATGGCTTAAAAGACTACTACCACAGAGGGTTGGTTTGACTCTACTCTATCAAATATATACATTGCCAAAAATGGTTAGTCTATTTAGGTATTTCAAAATGTACTCACCTGTTTTATTACTCTATTCTCCCTACACTTGGTTATTCTTTACTCTGTGTTTGAGTCTCCTTGCTAACTGAGCCACAGAGTTATCACAGTTTGGTCCAATTTATCGTATTTTGGTAACTTTGAAAAGCCTAAATGTCGATCTTCTTTATTCTGGATGAATGAGGATTTACTTGTTTGACAATATAATCTTTAAGAGATGAATGTGTGTCTATTTTCCCAGTTAGATCTGGTTTTAGGACTCTTCCAATGTGTTTGTGGTTGAAGATAAGCGTTGAAAGTGCCCTTAAAATGATGTCAGTAGCATAAAACAGTACACGTTATCAAGAATTAGCCAATTATTTGCCAATGAGTTTGTATTGGCAAACGTCCAAGTTTCGCTTTGATGTAAAGACATGTCTTTATTGCTCTGGATGTCAATGACCCCAACTTCCCCCACTGTTACAGTAAGGGCTGTTTTCTATGTACCTCCTGTCACCAGCAGATGTCCTGATTTCCAGTGTTTCCTCCATGCCTCTCACTACAGCTGCTGCAAGCATGCCATTGATGAAATGATGTTCACAGTTTACACCTACCCACAATTCTCAGCGGTGTGTACTGATATCAGAGAGCTCATTTTACACAAAACCTGCAATACAGCTGCTGCTATGATTACTAGATATTTCCTTTATTGACCCTAACCCATCTACATGAGTACTTGTAAATGGAAGCAGGGGATTCATTGATTGATTATTGTCAAATATGATAAGCCAACAATGGTGTGTGTACATTATTTAAGGATGATTCAATTGTATTTTGTTGTCTTACTTTGTTTAAATGAATGCATTCTCCTTTTTGTTCATCATTTACGCTCGTTTCTGCAATTAAAAAGAATAAATGGCCCTTTTTTGTTTTACGATTCATTATTATATGCTCATATATTTATAGAGAGGGGGATTAAGTCGTGAAAATGACATTCTGGATGAAGCCTGGTGTGTAAAGGTACCATCTATCTTTATTGCAACACTATTTCAAACCTAACATGCTTTAGCTTCTTGTGCAACCATTTAAAGAAAAATGCAAATGTACTCGTTACTCAAAAAGGAGAAATGGAGGGAGGCAAACATTTTTCAATAACGCCGCAGTCTGTGCTGATGTGTGCAGATAAACTGCGGCAAAGATGAGACACACACACACACACACACACACACACACACACACACACACACACACACACACACACACACACACACACACACACACAGTGGTTTATAAGCTGAAAAGCGTAGACACGATGCTTCTGAATAAGCACCCTGACTGTCGGCTGTCCCTATTTTAACTCGGAGCGATGTAATTGGCGCTGGTGGGTTTGTTTACCATATTTGGCGAGGTAGTGACACAGCGCAGCTGGGAATTGGACGAGAGCGGCCGTCATTCACAAAAAGTCTGCCTTCTGGAGCTTTACAAACAAAGCGAGGGCTCACGGGAGTTGTAGTCCAAAACAAACCGTGTGTCAGACGACTGAAGTGGGGATGTCCCTCCTCTGCAGTGATTTGAACGCCATATGATGATGATTCATGTTCACTTTTTGATTGATTGAGGATTTACCTATTTGACATTGTTATTATACTGGCTGCTACTTCTTAGTTAGACCATAATATTACTGTAACACGAACCTGTGTGTGCAATATATCATTTTACAATTGTTATCTGCCATTGTTACACTTGTTTTATTTGATCAACACTGCTGCTACTTATCTTCCTGAATGTGGACTGTACATTTTTATAATTTTTATTCCAAGAAGAAGAAGAAGAAGGAGAAGAACCTTTATTTATCCCTAGGGGTAACTTCAGTGGGGTTTTTTGATATGATGTGTATGCCTTTTTGTATAAAATAGTATTCCCCTTTAACAGCTTTGATCATACTTTAATCAATCAATAATTGTCATCAAAGCATATAATATATATGTTTATGAAATGGGCCAATCTGAGTACTTTTAATCTGGGTACTTTAAGTATATTTGAATGCCAATACGTTTTGATTGCAGGACTTTTACTTGTAGAGTATTCCTACACTTTGACATTTCCACTTTTACCTAAGTACAAGATCTGAGTACTTCTTCCACCTCTGTCTGTGGGACGAATAAAGGAATTCTGATTAAAGCCACGACGAGCCAGAACAAAAAGACTACAAATCCCACCGGGCGATGCTCTCTCCTGATTGGCTGTACCCATCTGTCAATCACGCATTTCTACCCCTTCCACTACCGCTCCTACAGTAAATATTTGTGTTTGCTCAACCGGCTGTAATGGTGGAGGACTGAGGCAGTAGAAACGGAATACAACTTGAGTGAAGCAAGAGAGAAGGAAATAAAAGACGACGGTTTGAAAGTCTGTAGCACACGGACACGGGCTTTTTGTCGAAAAATGGATGAACTCAAACATCAAGTCATGATTAACCAGTTCGTCCTGGCGGCGGGTTGTGCGGCAGACCAAGCGAAGCAGCTTTTACAGGCGGCACATTGGCAGTTTGAGGTAAAAAAAAAAAAGGAGCAAAAAACACCTGAAAAAAGCCTTAAAAAATCCTTAGTAATAGACGGGGTAACGATAGCAACACGGACGTTAGTTTCAGCCGACCGTTAGTTCAAACTGCTAGCTAACTGCCACTTTTCCAGGCTGTGTTATTTCAACACAAAACAAAGAATTTAGTGTCCGTTTTTGGCCCACTTTTTTAAAATTTGAAGTGTGGTTTATGTATATTTGAACAGCAGGGAACACAGAGTAACACAGTAAGCGTACAGCTAGTATATCCAATTAGACTTTACTCTAGATTAAATACTATAATCCGACACATGACAGCCGTGCACACAGGCGAGGCCACCGAGCTATTACGCAATACATTGTGTAGTATATTATGTTTATGTCGCCTAGGGAAATAGTATATTGTGAAGAGCATTCAAATGTATTCAGTATTTTCTTATATTGTGTGTAATTCAGATACTCTAATGTCTTTTCTATTCGTATGAGTTTGTACATATTCGCTGCTAATGTTATTTTTTATACACCTATCTAAAGGTGACCGTCGTGTTGTATCGACCATCCTGCAAAAGAGTGCATCATTGTTTAGTCTGCAGTGAAGCGAGTATAGATGTGTCTGTCCTCGCTGCAAGCTCTTTGTATTGTTTATTTTATATTTACATCGACATGCGCATTGTCTGTACAATGCATTTTCCGTTAAACATTCCAATAACCCCATAAAATGTCCTTTATCTCATGTGTTTTGTCATTACAGACTGCTCTCAGTGCCTTTTTTCAAGAAACAAATATTCCATACGGCCATCATCAAATGGTGAGTGGTAATATACATGCTATTCATTGTTCTGTTTATGTAATTATCATACATCCTTATCTCTAGTGGTGTTTGGAGTGGGATGGGGGAGGATAACCAGCCCCTATAGGCCAACAGGGATGATGGTGTACTAACAATAACAAAGCACATGTCGGCCATGTTGTGAGCTTCCAGAAATAAACACACAGGCAGACATGCAGGCAGCAGCACTGAGAGAGAATACAGTGTGAGTGTGTGTGTGCCACAATAAAAGGGAAGGAGAAACATAGATGTAAGGAAATCACCTCTTTTTTTAATGCATTGTATCAACTGAGGGGCAAAAAGGAAGGAACCCCCCCTCAGTTTCTGGTCAGGACAGAGAAAAATGTCTCCTTCCAGGAAGAGGACAGCTGTCTCTCACAAATAGATCCCCTTGCAGTTGCATTTGCCTTGAGTTACTCGGCTGATTGGGTTATTGCTGCCCTCGACACCACCATGTATATCAGGGCAGACAAAACAGAAAGAGTCTGTACACACACACACACACACGCACACACACACACATGCACAGAGGTTGGACATTATGAAACATTAGCAGTATTTGGGCTTTTAGAGCAGCAGCACACAAGCCTTTGTTTGCAGCTGCATACATCGCAGCATCCAGCAACAGCTGCCCTAGCATGACATAGAGATGGGGGGATTTTCGGACTGCAACTGTAGATCATTTTTAAGCTCTGTCTGTGTGTGCGTTTAGCCATCAAACTGCTAAAGTGAGGGAGGAGATGGTGGATAATAGAGGATTTGATCTTTATTGCATTGTGTGAGAGTGTGTGTGCATTTATAGACTCCGAGGTGTGCAGTATCGCCAGTCAGCATAGGAACGGCTCACACTGAGCTGGATCATTATTATAGCCGCTTTATTATACCAAAGACATCCAGTCCTCTTTTATTACCTGATCAGTAAATAACAGCATCTCAGCGCTCTATTTAGCTCATGAAACGTCTCACTTTAATTTAGAGAGTAAACAATCTGCCAAGAGCTGTTCTGCTCTCTGTGCCAAATAGCGCTGAGCTTGATTGCTGCAGACACTGGATAATGAAAAGCGTTGTGTGTTCTTGTTACAGACATGTTCTTGCATAATCACAAGTTCCCTTTTTATGCCATATTCCCTGCATATTTACCATGCATGCATTTGTATTTTGCAGTGGCTGTTTGTGTGTCGGTGTGTGTCACAACAGTACTACAGTAGGGCAGCGGGTCCAACCTCCCTGCAGCTTATCAGGCCGCAGTGTTCATGGGTATACAGATCTAATCCACTTTGCTCTCCCTCCCTATCTCTAGATTTGGTTTAGAGTGCAAACAGAACACATAAGGTTACTTTTCGGTTGCACATGCTGTTGCGGCAATGTTTTGGGTTGCGACACACAAACTGAACTCATCCTTGAGATTGCTATTTTGGCTAGAGGCCTCGCCCAAGCCCAAACGGCCCCGACGGATAGCCTGCAGACGCTCAGTTCTTGGCAGCGCTGCGGGTTAGGACGTCATGTAGGTCAGCTAGTTTATGGATACGGTTATGCTAATGTTTTTGAGGCCGAGCATTATATGAAGCTGTCACTCTCCCATGTAACATCCTGGAAACAAATCACTGTTGTTTAGCAAATTGTTTAGAGAATTTGTAGGAAAGCATTCAGGTTGTTAGCCATCACGTCTGATTTTGTTTACCTGCGCTTCACTAATGCATCATTTGTGCATTGTGTTTCAGAGGTTTAAACCCTGTATCAAATATCAAATGTGAGGTGAGCTCGCTTACTCATCAGTAAAGTCTTGTATAATGCAGTGGTGGGCGGAGGATTTAAATAAAGCCCTTGTCATTATTATTTCCTTTTAGCGCTCCCAGACCCAGGGGAGTGCCTGTGCTCTGGCACACGATGTAACAGAGCTGCCGTCTCTGCACAGACATGCATTAAAGACTCAGTTTGTTGTGTAAAGTATGTCTGTTTCATTAACACATAATGGATTTCGGACAGATATTCTATTTATAATCTGTGTTTTGAATAAAAGCTATGCAAAAACGCTATTTGCACAGTGCTAGTATTACCAGGGGAGCTCATTTGATTTACAAATGACTTTTAAGTCTGTTTTTTTGCTCATTCAAAAGGGATAAAAACTGTTTATATTGTACATATTTATTAGTGTTTTGTATTTTTCAGGCTTTCTTTTTGCCCCTTCGGCAGTCCGGAATATAATATTATAAAGTATATTATATTAAATCATTATAAATGACAGTTTTCACAGCATTTTGGCGGGGCAAACTCGGGGTTATGCTGACCCATTTGCACAGACAATGCAACAAAGGTCTTCGTCAATAATATAGGTCTATATCATATTATATTTATACATTTGATATTGTTACTTTGAACAAAAGCAGATGCTTATTCTTGAATATATATCTGGTGGATTATTGTTCAATCTGAGTAAAGTACAGACTAATATTTATACTGTGTATTATGTTATATGTATATTTATGCTGATATAATATTAATGAAGCCCTCTGACTCTGGAGCCCCTGAACTTGCAAAAATGGGGTCAAAACTGTATTTATAAATATATTATAATCTATAATATTATATTCTATACTGGGAATGAGGCAGAAAAAAACCCAAACCCATATGAAGTTATTTAAGGTTATTCACGGTGGGATTTTTTTAAGGATAGATTTGCTCGGATTATGATGACAGACGACCTGCTGCCATGATTGTAAATGACTAGAGGTCTCTAGTTTACACTGGTCCCGTGCAAATAGGACTAAAGGCTTACATCTTCAGTTGGTTACATGATGGACACATCAGCTCAATCCAACCTGATCTGTGTTTTTTTTTTTTGTGCAACCTCTCCCCGTCTACTCCCAGTTTTCTCCTCTGCACACACCCTGCCTTTACAAACGCTGCAACCGCACCACATTCCTACGGGATGCAAAGCTCACACCGACCCAAAATGGACCCTTTCACAGCACAGGGCGCCGCTCTCCCCTAGAAACACAACACTCTCTTTAGTTTATATACACTCTTAAGCTCAGTCTGTTTACAGAGGCGAATCAAGGCTCTCAAATTCAATTAGCTGTTTATGTTTACTGTCAGAGGATTTTGTAATCATGCCCCGTCCTCATCATCTTGTTTTAGCACGAATCTCAAAAGCAGTAACCGCCCACAGAAACAGCGGATCAGCACGTTCACACTCTTAATGCACGAGTTGTATGTGTGGCTCCTGGCTGTTTGATGCTAATCCTACTTAGTAAATATTATGCACATTTTCTTGCACCCTTCCTTTTTTTAGTTTTCATGCATATTCTAGGAATGTGCCAAGAAAATCTGCAGATTGTTTTCTAGATTTACCTCGGTCAATGAAACGTCCGGAATGTGCTTTCCAGTTCCTCATAGTCCAAGAAAAATGTCTCTTAATGTCTTGTTTTGTAGTTCCAAAATCTGAGTATTCAGTTTTATATAATCAAACACAGAGATAAGCAGGGTACATTTTTTTTGCCACTTTTAGATGAAAATGAATCACCAAATATTCCCCAAATCTCCATTTTCAGGCATTTTGAAATGAATTGCCATATAAAGTCTGAGCTATTTCTGATACTTGTTGTGCGATCGGAAAAGTCGTTGTTTATTCAAAGCAGAATCATAATATAGAGAGAAACCATTTGTCATTTGTAGGAAAAGGCCCAAAAATGGCTACTAATAGATGCACTTGAGCAACTAATGGAAACGTTGTGTCAGCATTTGTGCCTTAATCATGACGTCTGGACCGTGTAACATCCGTCTATCTTTGAGTATATGTCTTATTGAATTTGGAAGGAAAACACTGACACAAAACATCAATATCAGCGTTTCCATGATGAATACTTGTGTGTGGGGGGTGTATACAGTCACAATAAAGTGAGTGAATCCTCATGTGAGGAGGAAGTAGCCCCGCTGGATGACTTCCACTGCTGTCTGGAAACATGTGACCCCCTCATGTGACGGGGAAACGGCCGAGCTGAGCCACAAAGCCCGCTTCACATGTGTGTAATTTCTCCAGGAGTTATGGCCGTTTGAATAAAGAGGGTCTTCATGCGGCAGCCCTGCAGTAAAGTCTGGAGTGTGGTGTGATGTTAAAGTATGTTATCTTTAGTAGGTCAGGGGGGTAGAAATTATCTCAAATATTTCATATCCTCTCATATCTGCGCTCGTACAGTTTATCCCCTTCCTGTTCTCTCTTTGATATGTCGTTATCCCTGCATGTAGAAGACAAAGAAAAGAAACCGCTGTAGTTGCTGCAAGATGTTTGTTCATTATTGTGGGGGTAAACACTTTGCATACTGCACCTTGAAACGAGGAAAGCACCATTTTATTTAAAGTTTTTGACGATTTTAGTCTTCAATTTGTTCAATAAAAGAACGTTGGAAATGACATCACTATGTTACACTAACGCCTCTATTGCCTAGCGATCCAACATAATGTACGTGATAGGCTAAGGTGCAGGACATCATCTCTTAGCTGGTTGAACAATCACAACAGAGCCGGCCAGCTAACCAATCAGAGCAGACTGGGCTCTGGTTTCAGACAGAGGGTGAAAAGAGGTGCTGCAGCACAGGCAGTATGAGAAACATAAAGAGCTTTCTGAACATTAAAGCATGCAGACATGTCGCAGTAGAGACAGAACATGATCATCTATAGAAAAGAATGCGTTTGTTTAAGTCATTACATACTTTGTTTTATAATGCCGCCTCACTTCTAGTTCTGTTTTTCTAATTAATGCTCTTTTTGCAGTCCTTGAATTCTTTTCCAGGTTTTGTGCTTGAGTCCTTTTCTGTCTTTTACCTAAATGAGCGTAATAGTATAATAGCAGTAAGTCATTTGAAGAATTCTTGCTGTTTCCTCCCCTTGGTCAACACAACCCAGCCCGGCCTATATTCTGCAAACCCACAGAATCATGAAGAAGAAAAACAGCTTATTGTTGAAAATGATCACTTTGTTAATTGTGCTGTAAACACTTGGTGTCACCACCCTCACGCACGGAGTGAATGAAACTTTCATTTTATGAAGGGCAACGTTCAGTACTAGCTAAACGTGACGTAGCAGGACTGTATTGGGCACAGCAGGGCGGTGATAAAAGGAGGCGTGAGGTTGTTTATGGCTGTTTCCTGGCAATATAAACACCCAGCAGAAGAAAAAGATCAGGGTTTTTGTGTGCATGTTTTTAAAGGAGTGTTTCTGGTAACTACAAACAGTCAGTTATGGTGTCCGGGTGTGGCCATAAAAAAGAAAGATCTGTACTATTCTCATCCCTGTAAGATCTCAGAGAGATTCGAAGAGTGCGGTGTGCCCATGCAGAAGAGCAGGGGTATAATTACCTTCATAAATCATGACAGCGTGGACGACTGTCCTCTCTCTATATGCGTTCATCATCCCCCTGCACGAGATGGAGGAAGGCTGACTAAACTATATAAAAGAAACTTTGATTGTTTTTTAAATAGCAGTGAGGAATCAATAGCTTCTACTTAATGTAAAATAGGCTAACAGCAAGGTATTAGGGTAGATGATACAACACCACAGTGCTGCTTTGTGTCTCTGCCACAAAAGAAACAAGGTGCTCTCTGTTCCTCTGCAGACATTTGCTTACAGAAGTTTATTAAGTGCAGACCCAAGTGAAATCCAGCTTCCATTTTTTGTAGTTATAAGTCTGTGTGCATTAAGGTCCCAGGAGGGTGCATGCAGCAATGTGTTTCAAATGAAATCATATCTGTTTATGTTGTTAATGGGTTTATCTGTGCCTGTATGTGCATGGTTGTGTGTCGTAGTATGTCAAAGGGAACACAAGATCATTAATTGTGTCGCTCATACAATTACGCTCTCTTTTTGTCTTGTGTTGTTAATCAGGCGCGCCACTTACCCATTCACCCTTCAAAAGTACATTTCATTCATGCTAGAATGCCCCCGGACCCCCCTGTATTCCAGGTCCACCCACCACACTCTCACACAATCCTGTGGGAAACACTGTTCCCTAGAAAGCCTAAACCCCCTCTCTGCCAGGCTGTGGTATGTTTAGTCAGATGACGGAAAGAGAGAGGCTAAATTTAAAGTAAGAATTACATTAAAGTTCCTGAAAAAACCGTGGTAAAGCTTGGGGAAGTTTAACAAATGTTTCCAAAGTCAATGAGTAACTGTAATCCCTACATTATAACCTCAATATGTTGTAAGCTAAACATATGAGCTACATGATTATGATTTTTGCCGTCATGGAGCGGCCACAGTCTGTGGTTGTCTGAAGCCGTGTGTCGTTCAGCAATGCCAGCCACATCTGAAAAGGCTCGGCCTGTGCTCAGCATGTTCCAGCGTGTTGCCCTGCATGTTTCCTGGAGCACGGCTTCCCAGAAACCCAACCACACACACACATAGGCGTGTATGCAGACACACACACAGGAAATTTGGCTGTACAGGGACTCTGGGAATGGGAATCCATGTGGGATGACTGTGCAAGGACCAGATGTGTTCATGAGTTAGATTAAGTTTCACACTGTTTCTTGGAGTCACTGAGTACACACACACACACACACACACACACACATGAACTCACACAGGGGTTAGGCTTATTTTGGAGGATTGACAAGCAGCACATGGGAATTTGTCTGTTGCATAAAGTGCGTGTTGTCATTGTGTTTCAGTGGCCTCTTTTCTTATCTGTAGCACTGCAGTGGCTCAGCTCATCTCACTGCTGCAGTTGTCCTACTATTCCTGAGCTGTCACCTTCTTCAGCCTTGTGTATCCCTTTTCTAATTCCCTGACTTACAATCATGACAGTTAACTCATTACCAGCCACCATTAGATCCCGCTTCCTCTTGGATTCCCACGTTAGATCACTAAGACTGACTGGACTTATTTCACCATCAGCCGCTTAATCCCTCTTTAACTTGCAGTTCTGTCATTAAATATTTATTTTTGCTATATATTGGACATTGTCCCCATTTTTAAATTTAACTTCTTATGTTTTTTTATTTAATATTATTCGATTTTATCTTTAAGTTGCAGTTATTTACTTTAACTACTAATGTTCTTTATTCTGTTTTATTATCTTTTTTTATTGCCCATTTTTACTCAAATTTAAAATGTTTATAGAACTATTTAATTATATTTTGCCCATTTTGTACTTTAACTTCAATTTATTATATTCACATTTTTATTCTAACTTATTTTATTCTATTTTATTTTGTCTTTTTGTTTTTCCATATTTTATTTGATCCTTTTTCTGCACATTATACTTAATTTAGTTTATTTATATAGTCATTTGGTTTTATTTGTCTCAAAACCCAGAATCCCCTCTGATTAAAAAGTAAAAATAAACGTTCCCCCAAAATCTTTGTGGTTTAGTTCACTGGTTCCAATTTAAACTGGAAGCTGAAACCCTGATATTTCTAAGTAACTCTAAAGTAGATCTACAGGGTATGCATAGCTTTAAGAAGGATTTTGGCTTGCTGTGTTTGAGTTTCATCATGAATATGTTGTTCTGCCTGACGACGACCTTTGGCCTAGAAGTTTCTGTTGCCAGACCGTTACCAGTAGACAGGCCAAACCCCTTTTTCTAGATATGAGTGGGCCACTGAACACCTATTGTTAGCGTGTTAGCCGTTGTTGTGAGCCCCACTCAGACCCAGTTCTCCGACCTTCCCTTTTCTTTTCCTTTATGATCTTCCTGCCTCTGTTTTCATTCTTCTTACTCTTGCACAGTGTGATAATACACAGCCTGGCTTATGATCCACTGAGTCCCTGGTGAGCACAAACCCAAACATATCCCTGAGTGTATATAATATTAACTCACTTCCGGGCTCAGCTGCTGGAATCTGGGTGAGGTTGCGGGACTGAGGGGTCATGGGTGAGGAAGGGGCACTTACAGCAGCACCTGTCAGCTTCCTTTATTTAGTTCAAGAAAACAACATGTATTTCTGACGTCCAGCCACTCCCATAAAACCTGACTGTCACCTCCTG
This sequence comes from Eleginops maclovinus, assembly GCF_036324505.1. Taxonomy (NCBI): domain Eukaryota; kingdom Metazoa; phylum Chordata; class Actinopteri; order Perciformes; family Eleginopidae; genus Eleginops; species Eleginops maclovinus. The sequence goes on along the minus strand of NC_086358.1, from coordinate 3,927,067 downwards.
CTGATGGGGACACACAAACAGAGAGGCACAGTGGCTTTTCTGGTTTAGAGAGCGTGTCTTTATTGGTTGTAATAAATAAAACCTCCATTAAACAGGCAAGGTGTAAAGGAATAGCTTTTCATGCTCAGATTTGAGAGGATGTTGGCAAAGAAATGGATCTCTGAGATAAAAGGAAGTTCATGTAGCTTTAATTGTCACCACATTAAGATAGCTTTTGTTTTGTTTATTTAAGATCTGTATTATCAGGTGGGGAAAAACAGTAAAGGCTAAGTTTAGTCCAAATGGGTCAAACCATACAAAGCAGATATTTGCTGTTGCCTGGCATTCTTTGGTTTGTTTTTTTAGGAAAGGTCTCCATTTCTAACTCGGTTATACATGAACATATTTGAGTTAATCATTTCTTTTTGCACCTGATAATCCTCCACAGCACCGTCACATGCTTGGTAATGCATCGTGGTTGCGTTGAGATCCGACTGCAGCTCTGCAGCTACAAACAGAAAGCAGTGCTAGGCTACATCTCAGAAACACTCCCTCTTTAAACATTTAACGGGCAGAATCATGTGCAGTTAATTTAACGATGGTTTATTCAGCCTGCCTTCCTCTTCTTTATTCCATCTACTCTCCCACTGGGATTCTGTTGGTTTCCCCGTTCTTGCTTCTCTCTTTTATTAACTTTAATCTGCCATGCTTTTCCAGTTACCCCTAATTTCCACCGTCCTCACAGGGCATCCGTCAGAATCAGCCCTACCATTACATTAATGAATGCACTGCAGCAGAAGCAATAACTGCAGTCACATCCACAATATGTCTTTTGTACAATCCATAAATGGGAAAGTTTATTTTCTTGCATCCTTGTTTGTGGCCATTGAGCTTTTCACTGCCAGATTACAATAAATCCGGCCTCCTATGCCAGTAGTTGAATGCCACACAGCCTCACTAGTTGCTTGTTTATTGGCTTGGACAAAGTCCTGGTAAACTGTCATCTGTTGAGGTTACATATTTGGGAAGCATGTTGTCAAAACAGTTCCCGTAACCTTACTGTAGCTAAACATGGCCGTCTGTGCTCTGTGCCAGTAACTTGATATACCGAGGAGGCGTTTCACAGGCAAGGCCAAGTTTAACCTCCATTTGTCTTGGCCAACATTCGTCCGCTTTTGCCCATAAAACATTCCTTTTTGTGGTCATTTTTTAGTTGCTAGGTCTAACGTACTGTATGCAGCGCTGTGGACACAGTCCTGCACTATCACTGTTTCCAGATTTGAATGGGATTGTTCTCACATGTCCTAACAAACCACACAAAAGGAGGGACTGTTTCCTGAAGCACACGTTTGACATTGAGGCACCAAAGACTAGTCCAGACCTGATGAAGGTGAAAGCTCAGCATCCTCCCTCATATCTCACCCTAACCACCAGTTAAAAGAGGTGCAGTCACCAGTTTGTGTCTCCTGGGCCAAGTTCAACCTCCATTTGTCTTGTTAGTCTTAGCTTGTTCAACACCTATCCTCTTTTGCCCATAAAACACTTCTTTTGGGGGGGTATTTTGGTTGTTATGTTATACAACAATATACAGTATGCAGCAGTCCATATATCTTCCGTTGCTTTTCTTATCCTTAATTGGATTTGATAGGACTCGATGTTCTTTCCAGTGTTGTACAGCTTTACCTCCTCTGAACTTTCCAATCAATCGGGGTGTATCATTTGGATTAGGAGCCTTTTTCTACTTGTGTGACCTGTGATTGTGTAACCACTACTGATAGGGATACCTTGATTAATGTAGAGCTGTAAGTCCAAGTTATCCTACACATTTGTCCCGAAAAATAAATAGTTTTGCCTCATCATCAGTTTAGACTCTACTAAGAAAAACCCTGAATTCCTCAAACCATGGGTGACTCTGGTTCACCAGATGACCAAAAAGAGATCTTAAAGTGGCCGTTAAAGCAGATGCTCCGTCTTGTTTTTGCAGTTGTACTCCATGTGTTATTCTAAGGAGTTGGCAGACTTGCTGCAGTGAAGAAACATTTCCTGACAGTCACATTCAACAGCCACCGCCAGGATGTGTTATTGTGAATAATACCCGAACTCTTAGTCACAAATGTCATAAATATCTTATCTTGAAAAGCTTGGGAAAGAGCTTAAAAAAAATCTACAACTATGTATATGTAAGACAAGTGTGATGTTGCATGTAGGAAGATGATGTTGTTGTTACAGCTATAAAGCGTTGCTGATAGGCGAGGCTCTGCATAATCCTATTGTCTCACATGTCTCAGCACAGTTTGCTGCAAGTGCTGACTTACAGTGTGAGAAGTCCGAAGAAAGAGTGGGAAGTGAGAGAAAAGATGGAGAGGGGAGACATGTTTTGGGTTCATACTAACGTTCCTAACACAGGGAATGATGTAGAACAACTCCTTAAGTTTCCATCAAAGTATTGTTTTACAAATTGTGATGAGAGAACGAATAATACAGCAATATCTGATCCACCGAGTCCGATTTCTCTCAGAGATGTTGAGCAGACGAGATATGATATGAGAAGTGTTGACCTTGTTTGGCTTTAGAAATTGGGAAATATTGATTTAATCTGACATTCTTGGTCTGTAAGGAAGTAGGGCTGCACCATTAATCACGATGTTATTGAGATCGAAAAGGTAAAATATGCATAATATTATTCTGGATAAAATGGTGCTGCAAAGAGGTGCAGGTATTTTAGAGACTCTTTCAATCACTTTCTCCAACATCCTGATTGCGATATCAGTCAAAATAATCCAAATCAGTTATTTCTTCCAGAACCTGCAGCCCTGGGAGGAAGCCTGCTTTATAGCAGATCACATTTCGTTTCTTGCATAATTGTTCTAAAAATGTGACAGCTGGACCTGGAGTGAGATGAGTGTGAGTGTGTGTCCCCGGGGTCAACATTACATGACGGGGGTCACGAGAGGTAACCGGACCCTGTGAACAGGTATGCAGGAGGATAGAAAGCTTCTCCTTTGGAGCCCGACAAACACTTTATATATCTGAGTAATGCAGTCAGTACGAGTGTGACAAACTAGAAACCACAGCTCCTCCATATTTGAGGACAAACGGAGGAGTGTTCTGCTGCCTTTGAGCCTTCGTTTTCTTCATGCTGGGCTCAGCAAACACGACCTGAAGAGAGGCTGGACCGCACCACAGATCTCCTCCGTCCCGTCAACAGGAGATCTGTACTGCTTCCTCTTAACAACAGTACCCATGGCAACCCTCTCTGTTGGCTGTGTTTTCAACACAAACTCTCTCTCTCTCTCTCACCGTCTCTCCATCTGTGTGTCTTGCAGAAATGGTTGGACCTCCCTGCAGGAACACACCTTCTGTGGTGTGTGCTGCAACATGCATGTGTGTTACACTCGTACTTTGCATTTGAATGATTATTTTTATAATTATTAGCCCCGTGTGACTCCTACCTGTCCTATCCTGTGTTTCCCTCTTGTTGCTGTTGCTGCTCTGACACCTGAATGTCCCTCCAGGCGTTTATCAAAGCAATGCATGTTTATTTATGTAGAACATTTCAACAACAACACAACTTTAAAAGCATTAAGAATTAGTGTAAGAGAAAAAAGGGTTTAGGGGGGTGCAGTCGATGTGACGCAACAATGTAAGATAACACTTTAAAACATCAAATGGCCTAAACAGTACAAACTAAAGGAGGTCAAATGGAAAAAGGCCGTCATAAAATCGAATAATAAGATTTACAGCAACAAGGGTCAAATATTAAACGTCTATTCATATTTTTTGGAGGGTTTTTCCATTTCCTTTAGTGTATTATAGGTTTGTGTGCATGTAGATGGTCTGCAAAGGCTAACATATCCCAGATAGTGACATCACATGGTTTACTAACCTTTCTATTGGCTAGCGCTGCAAAACATTGTACGTGATAGGCTAAGGGGACATCTCTAAGCCTTTGATCACAATAAAGCCGGCCAGCTCACCAATCAGAACAGACTGGGCTCTGGTTTCAGACAGAGGGTGAAAAGAGGAGCTGCAGTACAGGCAGTATGAGAAAAATAAAGAGCTTTCTGAACATTAAAGCATGGAGACATGTCAGGAGAGACACTAAATACAAATACCTGAAATAGAGCAGAATCGGGCTCCTTTAATAAAAGGCAGCTGCAAGAAGAAAGCAGCTTGTTTCTCTTATTGTTTATTGAAGGTTTAGCTTTCTCTACAAGGACAGCTTGTGTATTTCTGTTCTGCTGTGGGTGGGGGTTCTTTTCCTTTTTGATTATTTCTTCCCCTAAATATTCCTTCTAGATTGTTAGCTTCTAAAGGCGACAGACACCCCCTTGTTTGGGTTAACTGAGCCGTCTCTTCTCAAATTACAGCTCTGAAGTGTTTTGGAGACGTTTAACTGTGTCACAGTAGCCTCAATTTCGAAACACGTTTACCTCAGCAGACCTCTCGCATTGTGTTTCCTAACAGCAGAGATCCCACATGCACCCACAGAATAAACAGTGCTTTGTTTTCTGCCTTGCCCTGTCGCTGTTTATTTACGCAATATTTGCACACAGATATTTCACAGCTGATTGTTCTCGATGGAGCCGGACGAGGCTGCTTACACAGTTTTATAGTCCTTATCAAGTTTGATTTCCGTGTAATTAAGCTGCTTTCAGGATGATAATAATTAACCCCGTGACCATTACCGTGGTAAGAATATGAATTCATGTTTTTATTAAAGCAGGAAAAAGTTGGAGCAGATTTGTAAATGAAACGGTGTATCTGGTGAGCCTGATACAATACAAAATAACTGAACAGATGACGAACATCACAGCTCTTTCGTTACTGCTAACGTCATGATTACCGGCCTAAAGGCTTGCAGAAAATTGATGCAAACCTAAGTTGAATAGGATTATGCCAGACAAATGACACACACCTCCTACAAATATCAGTCTCGACATTGTATGTACATTTAAATGACATACATAAGGAAAGTGTTTGAGTATTCCTACACTGAAAGCAGGAGAAATAAAGTAAATAGTACACGGATTCAGTTCTTTGTCACCTCTGCCAATGTTAATGTTTCATGTGTTGAAAACAAACTCGGTTAACTCCCAGTCTCACCTCGATTGGGCTATATATAAGTATTTTATAGAGACTAGATATATCGTGTTAGATAAAAGATATCTGAATATTTCTTGAGTCTTGTTTTGTTTTCTTTATTATTTAAAAAAGACAGTTGACTTTTGACCAACATCCAGGTATTAAACACCCAGTGTGTTTTATTTCATTTAGATAAATTCCTTTCTTTGCAATCTTCTACTTTTTTCATTTCAAGTAACCTATTGCAAACCAAGCTGCACAAATATACCATTGAACCCCCATGTTCACATCCCATAGTGCTGGTGTGTGTGTGGCGCAACCCTCTGCAGACCCTCTGCATGAGTGTGTTTGAACATGTGCACAGGGGTAGTGATTTCCTTAAGGAAATATCACCGTCAGGTTGCAGTCCATCAGCTGTACATCAGCCAATTGGATGTGAGCCTCGGTCTGCACACAGCGTCTCAGCAGTAGTATTTCTTGTGCCATGGCCGGCTCGGTTCAGCAAGGGTTAATCCGCTGCTAGGCTGCTTAATACGCACAAAGAGAGAACACACAGTAACCTGCTTCCTCAGTATGCTGCATCCTGGCAGTGCTCTAATCTCTGTGTGTTTCTACCTCACATGCTGTTTTCTAAGTCGCACAGCTCATTGAAATGTGAGCGCAATATGGAGTCAAAATAATCACAATTAGTTATTTTATCCAAATGGTGCAGCTCTACTATCCGCTTTAATCGGGACACTAATGTCACACATATCCCATATTTGTGTCTCGTTTGTTTGGTAGAAGACTGCATTGTGTTTGTGGATTATCATTACCTACCTGCTGAAGTTGTCTGAGGATCTGTGAGTCCGATTGAGTCAGATTCAATCAGAGACAGCTGCTGTGTCTCTAGAAAGATCCTCTCATTGGTCGATACTGTCTCTGACTTTTTCCAAGGTCTCCTGCAAAGATACATACACACACAAACACACACACACATGCCTACACTCAGAGGTGTGTTGTGTTATTCACTGTGTGAGATGGAGACTCAGATATTGTGCTTGAAGTGGTTTTTTCCGATCAACCCTCCTCTTCTATAATTGAATGTTTTATCTACTGTTAATTATGCAAAAGCCCAACAATAAATGTGCATAATTAGGAGTGGGCGATATAAAAATATATCACAGAATATGTCATTTAGTGTCACCTTAACGGCTTATATGATAGTGTTTGTTCTGTGTAAATGTAATTATCAATAGCTCAAAATAATCATACCTTACTTCGTCACATTTAACTGATTTTGCAGGTGTCTGTGTATGAGTGTAGATGACATAAAATTGGATTATATTATAGGATTAGATATAGTGTATTCTCTCTTGTTAAAGCAGCTTTTAATCAAGGCATTTCGTTTGATTTTACAGCTAAATCAAATAAACCAAAACAGCAATTCATACATGTAAGCATTAGTGAGATACGCTGTAAATCTGTACTGTCCTTTAAATTCACAATATAAAATGACCAACTTAGTACTAACACAACATACATATAGGATACTACATGGTAGGAGTGTGACAGAAGCAGTAGTAGTCATAGGCGTATTTTTAAATTGAAATCGATGACTTAGTCAGACATGAAGGTCTCATCGGACAACCTGAAATGTCATGTGTCAGCATTTTCCTTCCAGGCCAGTAAGCATGGAACTTGTTATTGTACCTGAGCACCAGTAGAACGGACCCTGAACTCATCACGAGTTTTAAAGAAACCCTACCAGCGCTGCTCGCCAAGAACAGGAAGGATCACAGAGGTCACTCCAGCATTCCAGAGTGTCTCTTTACCGCAGGAAGCCGCCGGAGAGACATGAGCCAGCGCTTCCTGCGCAGTGGACACACTCACCTTTCATAACAGCGTGCCGCTCCGAGAGCCTCTAACTCGGCCCGGGTCTCACACTGTAAAAAACGCAGGACCAACCTGCAGGCCGCAGCACTTTTAGGGGGCAGAGCGGTCCGATTACACCCCCGAAGGGAGGGTCGGCGTTCCTGTCACGCTGTTGTTTTTCTGGAGTCGGCTTCTGAGCATCCTGGGTGATGGAGCCAAGGGTGGATGAGATAGCGAGGGTCCGCCGGTGACGGGAATGTTGTTGTGCAGCTTTTTCCCTTTTCAGCACGTTAACATTTTTTGGTCCAGTACTCATGTGTGACTGCAGCTGCTGTGCCTCAGAGTTGAATCATGGAGCTAATGACTCCCATTTCCAGAAAATGATGCGTTTCACAAATGTTATCTGGACTTTGTTGTGGAGGAGAAAACACTTTGAAGATGCTGAGGGAAATTTAAGAGTATAACCCCAGTTTAATGGAGTAACCACCAACACCACAAAAGACGGTTATAAAGTTGGTTTAAGCCATGCCTTTGGAACTGCATCGTCAGTACATCGCATTTAGACAAACCTTCATTAATCTCTTACACAGGGAACTGAAAATAAAGAGTAGGTCAAACTGTACAAATACACAGGTAAATAACAATAAAGACACACTTGTGATTTAAGAAAATGTATAACTTTGCAAGTGTGCAAAACAAGAGTAGGTTCATTCAGTACAAGTCCTTTTATATCATCGAGATAAGATTAGATAAAGCTTTATTGATCCCTGCAGGGTAATTCAGGTGTCTAAGCGGCAAACAGCAACAATAAGGGAGGGTGAAACACAGGGTAGGAAAAGTACCATTCAAACAAGGATGATAATCATCCAAATAACACAATGGGTTTCTCTCCCACGCACTTCAAAACATGTCACAGTAGAGGCACGAAATACAAAGACGACCTTTAAAAATAAGCAGAATCGGGCCTCTGTGAAAGGTGTTTACATATATACAGACATGGATCATTCTGATTATGGTAAATATGTATACATGATCAGTGAGTTGGTGCAAGTCCACAGTAGGTATAGTGGATACACTGCGGGTTGTGCTGACTTTTTATTGTGGAGCCTGATGGCTACAGTTACTAAGCTCTTTTCCCTTTGTTGTGGCCTGGTGATTTAGGGTTATTGTGTCATGTTGTCCCTGCCCTCTGAAGGCAATTATTTTTCGATGGCAAACCTCCTGGCTAACGCTGACTCCACCCCTGCAGTAGGGTAGAGTACAGTAGGTTGTTGTTTTCCTGGTTGCGAATGGACGGGGGACGTAGAGGAGGAAGCAGGCCATGGGGCAGTGTGTGAGAGGCTGGGAGGATGAAGATGTGCTATTTCTGTGCAGCCAAACATGTTTTTCTTATCCCCTTTTAGCCAGTAGTGTTGTTTTTTTTGTCACACTGGTGCATTGTGTGCGTTTGGGGTGCGCCGCTAAAGGAACTCTTGGCATCAGAACGATAACAGCGGTGGCACAAAGAGGGTCAGAGCAGGTTAGAGCTCAGGGGACACACTCACCAAGGTGTCTAGGACTAGCTGTTATTCTCAGTGTAAGTTTGCTAAATCACACTGAACGTCATATTATAGTTTGAACAGGAAGTGGATGTAAACGAAAGAACGAAATGTCCTCATCATGAACCTCTGGGGACGCAATGGGAATCCCCTTCAGTTAAACCAAACGGTACCTTTAGAGCGATATCCGCCTTCAAACAATGCCTGAATCTGCTTTGGTGCTGCACCCTGTGAGGCTGTTTGTTAGTGCGTGCCCATGTTTCATGCCAGAGAAGAGACAATAACATGATTTCTCCTCTGCAGCAGCTTCATCAGCCAGGTTCTTGGTGTCATTGTGTTCTTATTAAAGAGTGGAAACCTATTAAAAGAGTCGCTATCTCACAGTGAACGTCAACAATCGTACTGGAAGAAATCCACTATAGAGGCAGAAAAGATACCGACTCCTCTCGTGATTTTATTATCAATAAAACTGAATTTTATTATCATTTTTTTCTGCTGGTTATGGTCAGAGCAAAAACCAAAGTAAATACATGTACTATCAAATAAGACTGAGAAAACCAGCCCAGTATTTACATTTGAGAAGCTGGAACCAGTTTACTTTTGGTAATTATGCTTGAGAGTGTAAAAAATGTATACTATACTTATGATTTACTGATCATCTACTTGATTAAAGGACTAATATTTTCTCCCTGTTTTGAACACGCATTAATCCCTCTGCTCCCCTCTATGTTCTCAGATGTGCACCCCAGCCAACACACCAGCGACACCCCCCAACTTCCCGGACGCGTTGACCATGTTCTCCCGGCTGAAGGCGTCCGAGAGCTTCAACAGCAGCAGCGCAGGAAGTCCCGCCTCCATGGCCACCTCACCCCCGCCCCCCCAGGTCGGATGCTGGGGGGTGTCACCAAACGTACCTAATGTGCCGCAGCCTCCTCTTGGACTCTGGACTCAGGGGCCGCCTCCCCCAACGCAGCCCTGCCCCGCCTGGCCCACGGGCGTCAACCCCCACACAGGGGTGGAGCAAAAAGCTAGCGTTGCGATGGAGGCAGAGAGATGAAGGGCAGCACGGGACTGAAAAAGCTCCCCTTTTCCAATCCTGGGGAGGGAAACAGGGAGGCGGGGGGAGTAATGAGGGAGGGAGGGAGATGATAATGGGTAGAAATGGGTTTTGGTCTTTTTCCCCGGATTGAGACGGAAACTACGCAACAACCAAGAAAAACTCAACGTGGACATTTTGAAGAAGAGGAGAAAAACCAATGCAAATGTCGATAGAAAAATAGAAAAAGAGACGCACACACACATAGTAATAAGAGAGAGCTCTTCGTTAGTTTTCCTAAGTAAATACATAGATAAGAACGATATTATTGAACTAAGAAAAAGAGACATTTTTAAGAAATTGTCACGCCCAAGGATTCTCTGTGATGTTCGAGGACATTCAAGGCAGCAACAGTGATTTTCTGTTTAGGTTTTTACTTTATTTTACATCTTTTTTTCAGCCAGTGTTTGTTTTTGTTGCCACTGGTGTTTCTGTGTTTCTGTGCTGCATGAGGAGAGAGGGACTTGCAATGCAGTGTTTTGAGATTGACTCAAAAATCAACACGCACTTGAGTGTGGGTGTGTACCCATGTGAGCGGGTTTGTATACACACACACACATATACATATATATATATACATATATATATATACGCACACACACACACACACTCAAATACACACACGCATTTAGCGTTTAGAGGAAACACCTCCATACTGTCATCCCCATCGTCAAAGGTGGGGCGTTTCTTACCTCACCTGGTGGTCACCTGACTTCTTTCAGCCAATCAGGGATTCTTAAACCAAGCGTTGCCGCCGCAGGATGTTTTTAAAGGTTTTTGCTTCTTAAAGGCAGCAGCTTTATGCTCACTGATCCTTCGCTGCGATGGCTTTTTTCCTGACACAGTTTGAATCTCCACTGTATACTTTTTTCTGAAGATTTGGGTTATTATACAAGGAAAAAAAAAGTGAGAAATAATGGTTTAATATAATATCGTTTATAATGTTCTGTTTTTGTTGAAAGGGGTGAGGGAGGTGGCTTTGAATAAACGGGGTGGGACTTTCAGGTTGATTTTTTTTTTAAAGAGTGAATCAAACGCAGCTAAAAATGGCTAAAGATTTTTAAAAAAGAGTAAAAAAAAAACGTCTCCATCTTTGTTAAGCAGAACTTTGCATGATGTGTTCATAACGTGTAACATCTTTTGTAGCAAACATACATGAGGTCGAGACGTGTTTATGGGAGGGGGGTCGGAGTTAAAGAGGAGGGTGGGGTGGTGGGTCTCATTCCCAGCGCTAATAGAGATGCAACAGATGAGCGTTTCTCTACAGAGTCAAACTCAAAAGGCCAAATTGGACAAAGTGTCTCGTTAGAAATGAGAAACAAAGAGGAAAACGGATGCGGGGCAGCTTCGGGAAGCCCACCACCGAATATCTGGGGACACTACAGACTACTTTAGATATACAGTATATATATTTACCCTCAGATACTGTACTGCAGAGGGGGGGGTTTACACCATCTCTAATTTCGACCGGTCCCTGGTCCATTGATACCGCAGAGGGACGATTCAGGGAGGACCCTGATATACGGCAATATTTTAGAGAACAGGGTCTGCCCCTTTTAAGTTTCTCCTGCATTATTTTTCCATTTCATACAAGAGTAATAAGAGATATTTTGAATAGATGAGGGTCTTTTTATTTCAAAATGATGGATATAATACTGAATAAACAAGAAGCTTCCTATTGTTTATTATTTAGACTAATGTTTGAGTTCACCCTTTTCCATGCTTCATACTTTATTTGGTTAAATCAGAGAGCGTTTCTGGGTGGGCCTGTTCCTAAATGGTTTCTCATGTATGTTCCCCCCCCCCACTTGTATGACTGTATGAGACCATTCCCACAATATTTGTGGACTACCTGATAATTAACTTATCATTTTTGTGAACCTAAATAAATATTGTATGTCAACCTATGTGGCATGTGTCGGAATATTGGCTCTACTCTTGATTTAGTGTGTGTGTGTGTGTGTGTGTGTGTGTGTGTGTGTGTGTGTGTGTGTGTGTGTGTGTGTGTGTGTGTGTGTGTGTGTGTGTGTGTGTGTGTGTGTGTGTGTGTGTGTGTGTGTGTGTGTGTGTGTGTGTGTGTGTGTGTGTGTGTGTGTGTGTGTGTGTGATGACAGTGGGAAGATGGATGCGTCATAATCTCACGCTTGGCTTCCTCTCAGCCAGCCGGATTTAATACAGTCAGCCAGCCGGACTACACACTCGTGTCCTACAAACCTTACTCGCTCTCTGTCTGTCTCTCCAATTCAATTTAAACGAGCTTTATGGCAGGACCGTAATCACACACAGTATGACCAAAGCTTTGTAGAACATATACATTTTGAACGCCAGTAAAATAACGCCTTTTTTCGTACAAGGAAAACATTTGACTTTATCAAATTAAACCAGAACACCTCCCACCCCCCGTTCCCTTTCTTAAACCTGAGCTGTGCCACATTTTAATTAACATAATGACAAATGCAGAGTGTTTTACATTTAAACAAAAACAATATGAATTAATATATCTTTTTACAAGAAAACGATTGAACTTTTTATAGAAAACATGAATAAATTGAACAAAAAAACATGGGGATGGGGTGTTAAAATCCGAAACCTTTAACCCCTTTCTGAATGTTTTACGTCCAATGTGATGCAGCTTTGTGTCAAATGCATGCAGCTTTAAAGACAATTAATATTATAATTATTAGTATTTATTAAAACCTGAAAGAAAGGGAATTATTTTTCGGGATAAAGCTGATCATAAATACTCATAACACATCAAGAAAAAGAAAACAGATTTGAGGTTTAATATGGATTTACAAGTCTGATTCTGTCAAGTTATGGCAGACCTCAAGTAACAGTAATAACAACATTAATATCAATATAAAATCTCTCTTTCTGACTGACAGCTGAGAAGTCTGTCCGGTGTTTTAAAGCAAGGAGTCCCAAATCCAAAATGGAGAAAGAGTTTCTGAAAGAGGCCACCGCTATGTTCACATCCCGAAAGCCACCCCTCTTCAGATGTAAACATAAACTAACCAGAGCTGTGCATACACACACACACACACACACACACACACACACACACACACACACACACACACACACACACACACACACACACACACACACACACCCACCACAAATGCCAGTGGTGTAATGATCATTATAGAGAAAGGGTCACTGAGTTCTCCGTGTCCTCAGCTCACCTCCTGGCTGCTTGCTCCTCCACAGGAAATAAAACAGATTCTCTCTGCTGATCGTGTGTGTGTGTGTGTGTGCGTGTGTGCGTGTGTGTGTGTGTGAGAGAGACGCTCTGCCAATCTGAGCTGTTATAGTGTGTCAGCGAGGCCAGGTTAATGCCCACAACTTGGCATCGACATCTGGGGTGCTTCGGAGTATGTGGGAACAGGAATATCAATCAGGGTTCGTAGCAGAGAGGCGCAGCATGATGGCAGGAAACAGGGTCTCAAACTGGGGTGTGGATGTGGAGAAAATCTGAATCTGTTTTTCTGCCAGATAAAGGAATTGGCTTTAAATGGGGCATAGATAAGCACAGCAAGAGGAATTCAGTTAGAAAAGGAAGAAAAAATAGTACTATCATAAAAGAGAAGTAAATACAAATGAAACTAAGTTTAAATTGGGAAGCTGAGCAGATTTGAACTGAAATATTGAACTTTTTTTGCAGAAATGAGCATAATATGGCCCGATTGATAGTCATTAGTGATAGGGAAATAATGTTGGTAAGACAAATAATAGAAAATACTACTTTACTGTCCAGCAGTGGCTCAGTCAGTAGGGGCTTGGACTGGGAATCGTAGGGTTGCCGGTTCAAGTCCCGAACAGACTTGAAATAAGGAAAGTGGACTGCTACTTGCTCCCCGGGCGCTGCACAATAGCTGCCCGCTGCTCCTAGTACTAGGATGGGTTAAATGCAGAGGACACATTTCACTGTGTGTGCTCTGCTGTGTGCATGTATGTGACAGATAGAATCGGAGGATGAAACCCTCTTTATTTATCTAAGCAGCCTTTAAATCCAGGAAAAGGGAACAATTATACATATGCGACATCCAAAATCTAGCACGATCTAGCCTAATATCACAATATCGATAAAGTATAGATCTTTGTCTCAAGGTAACCATTACTCAAATTATTTCCCCTTCTATCACAACCTTACTGCAAAGACCAGACGTTCTCCTAGTTTTCCCATAGTTTATTATTGTGGTAATTGTATAATTGCTAATGCTCGCTGTTTCTATTTACTGCCAACAAACTGCTGATGTAAACAAACATAACTCCTGTTCTGATATCATCACTTTGTCTGGAAGGAGCCACCAGACACCACATGAAACATTCATCCTCTGGCATGTAACTCATCAGTATTCATGACAGCACCCACTTATTACAAGGGGGATGAGGAAATGCATCATTGTGTGAAAGTTTAGTTTATCTATCCTTGACGTTTTTTTCTGGGTCACTGGATGCTGTGGACACAACACAGCCAGTTTAAATAGTGCTTTATAATCCAGCTGCTCTGGGAATTACCACTGCTGAATTACTCTGACCTTAATTTATATGCTAATTGTACTTTCTGTCAACAAATGAGACTATTTTTTAGAAACTATCGAGCCTCTTTTGGTCAGTTTCTTGCCACCAGATTGGATATTATTATTATTATTATTATTATTATTATTATTATTATTATTATTATTATTATTATTATTATTATTATTATTATTATTATTACTATTATTATTATTATTACTATTATTATTATTATTATTATTATTATTATTATTATTATTATTATTATTATTATTATTATTATTATTATTACTATTATTATTATTATTATTATTATTATTATTATTATTATTATTATTATTACTATTATTATTATTTTATATTATTATTATTATTATTATATTATTATTATTACTATTATATATTATTATTATTATTATTATTATTACTATTATTATTATTATTACTTATAACTATTATTATTACTATTATTATATTATTATTATTATTACTATTATTATTATTATTATTATTATTACTATTATTATTATTATTTTATTACTATTATTATTACTATTATTATATCTTATTATTATTATTACTATTATTATTATTATTACTATTATTACTATATTATTATTACTATTATTATTATAACTATATTATTATTATAATTATTACTATTATTATTATTATTATTATAACTATTATTATTATAATTATTACTATATTATTATTATTATTATTATTATATTATTATTATTATTATTACTATTATTATTATTATTATTATTATAACTATTATTATTACTATTATTACTATCATTATTATTATTATTACTATTATTATTATTATTATTACTATTATTATTATTACTATTATTATTATAACTATTATTATTATAATTATTACTATTATTATTATTATTATTATTATTACTATTATTATTATTACTATTATTATTATAACTATTATTATTATAATTATTACTATTATTATTATTATTATTATTATTACTATTATTACTATTATTATTATTATTATAACTATTATTATTACTATTATTACTATTATTATTATTATTACTATTATTATTATTATTATTACTATTATTATTATTACTATTATTATTATAACTATTATTATTATAATTATTACTATTATTATTATTATTATTATTATTATTATTACTATTATTACTATTATTATTATTATTATTATTATTATTACTATTATTTTTATTATTACTATTATTATTATTATTATTATTATAACTATTATTATTATTACTATTATTATTATTATTATTATAACTATTATTATTATTATTATTACTATTATTATTATTATTATAACTATTATTATTACTATTATTACTATTATTATTATTATTATTATTACTATTATTATTATTATTATTACTATTATTATTATTACTATTATTATTATTACTATTATTATTATTACTATTATTATTATTATTATTATTACTATTATTATTACTATTATTATTATTATTATTACTATTATTATTATTACTATTATTATTATAACTATTATTATTACTATTATTATTATTACTATTATAACTATTATTATTATTATTATAACTATTATTATTATTATTATTACTATTATTATTATTATTATTATTACTATTATTATTATTACTATTATTATTATTACTATTATTACTATTATTATTATTACTATTATTATTATTATTACTATTATTATTACTATTATTATTATTATTATTATTATTATTATTATTATTATTTTTATTATTATTATTATTCATTTTGGTGTTTTTAAATAATTCATTTAATTTAATTATTAATACGTTATTATTTTAATTGCATGTTTTTTATCATGAATATCTTTATTAACATGTATTGTATTTACTTTTTTTATATATTTATAGGTATATATTGTAGTATAATGTGCACATTCTAAGAAAACTTTTCATAATAATATCAATATAGTTTTTTGTTTTTATCTTATTTTAAATGTTTTACCTTAACTTAAATATATTACTTTATTCTCTCTTTGTATTTATAGTTTTTCTAAAAGGGAGCAATGCAATTTCAATTCTACTCAAAGGCGCTCTGTGGGTTTTAATCACTTAAAGCACTATTGAGCACATTTTTGTTGGTGGGTCAATGAACAAAATCAATGAAGATGAAGACTGCCAAATAAATAAGTAGAATTTCTAATTGGAGAAATACTTATCAATCATTTTCAGTGACTCAGGGAACATGTCTATTTTTAAGGCTTTAAGTTAAGCACAAAGGAAGCTTGGTGGGTGAAAAGAGGACTGTGTAGGTTACGAGCTAAAGTGTTGTTGTGGTTTTGTTTGGTTAGAAAATGACAATAGGTTCACATTTAGCTATCAAATAGAGAAGTACATAGGGACAGTAGACCCCAGAATCTTTCTTTAGCTCTTTAGAAACAAATGCCAATGAAAATATAAGGTTTATTTGAGGCTAAAGAGAAGCTAGCTAACAAAACTGGCTAGTAAATGTCATGTTAAATGTACTGTATGAGCCAATAGAGTCTCCAAGTTCACATTCATGGGTCTATTTGTACCTTTTAGAAATGTTCCTTCATTGAAAAACCATGTTTCCATGCATTAGCTCAGCAGGTACACTGTTAGGGTCCACTATAGAAACAGACCAGGTGCTGGTAAGGTATGCAGGAGGACAGAGGACAGTGTGTGGAGGTGGGCAGAGAGCAGAACGGACACAGTGACTTTGGGTTTGTTTGTAACCGAGCACCTCACCTTCCTCTGTTCTCTCCACAGGTGAAGGCTCTGCACCGGACAACCTGCAGCTAGCAGCAGGAAGTGGAGGAAGGTGAAACATGTACACACACATACAGTACAGCTTCTGGAGACACTATTTGGAGAATGTTAGAATATGAGTCAGTCAGTCAGTGTGAAGGGAGGAAGGAAACAATGGTGGTAGAATGTGAGGTTCAGAGTCAATGGTAAGAGGGTTTCATATCGGAGAAAAACATTGTTAATTTCACTCCATAGTTTTAAAGAGATTGTGTCTTCCTACAACTGAACAAATAAAGAGATAAAGAAAATTGTAAAAGCTGGTCAAAATGAGTTGGAAATGAGCGTGTGTTTCTTAATCATGTTTACCCGATCAGCCTCGGACTCTGTTCTTGGGACTCTTTAAACTGTTAAAGCTAACCGCTAATGAATCCCTTCTGTCATGGTCATTACTACCATGATGATTGACTTGATGAACAGATATCTCTTTGGTTTGGATGATTTAAACCTGGTTACATAGAGCAGTCATTTTTTTGTGTTTGTACTCACATAAGCCAGTCGCTTCCTGTCCAAAAAGAATATTGCTAAAGGAGGAAATAAGTTCAAATCAGCCTGGTGTCAAGGTTAGCATGTTTTGTTAGCTTTAACTAAGTTTCTGAAGAAAAGAATGTGTTGCTGATGTAAAATAGGATAGAGAAAGCTTGATTTGATTTGAAAGCCTTGTCATTACTCTATATAAATACAAGAAGATTAGTTTTTCTGTTGGTGTTCAAACACTTCAAGGCTTTAACTGCACTTCTGTTGCTAAGACTCACAGTCACATGTATCTGCTGCATGTGTAAGAAGCAGCGGGTTGTTGACACATTTTCCATATCATCTTCAGGAGGTGATAAGATGTCAGTGCTGTGTTTACAACTTGTAGCTCTATCTGCACTCAGGTGGACAAAATAAACTGCAATGCAGCTTTAAGCATTTTTATCACAGGGAATGTTTGACATTAAAAGCTGCCAGTCATCCCGGATTCATGCAGTGATTATTTCCAGTGCTCTGAATGATATGCCAATGATTCACTGATGTTAAACAGTGTCGCAATTGCACTTGGTAGATCTGTAGTTCAGCCAGTGTGTGTGTGTGTGTGTGTGTGTGTGTGTGTGTGTGTGTGTGTGTGTGTGTTTGTGTGTGTGTGTGTGTGTGTGTGTGTGTGTGTGTGTGTGTGTGTGTGTGTGTGTGTGTGTGTGTGTGTGTGTGTGTGTGTGTGTGTGTGTGTGTGTGTGTGTGTGTGTGTGCATGACCGCAGTGAACCTGTAACAATGTGTGCCATTCCAGCCATTCTGTGCCCGAGATCCTGAGTTGGACACAAAGCCGGCTTTATCTGCACCCTCACTGTTGTATCAGTGCTGCCTGGCTGGACGCATTAGCACTGGACTTAGCAGCCACACACACACAAACACACACACTCACACACACCAGTGCCAAAACAATACATTACACTTAGACTGGAAGCAGGAGGAAGTTGTGTGTATGTGTGCATATGTGAATGCGTGACCATAAAGAGACCACTGAGGGAAGTGACACAGACACGGACGCTGTCCTCATGTCTGCGGCACAGGCAGTATGAGAAAAACAAAGAGCTTTTTGAACATTACAGCAGGGAGGCATGTCCCTGTAGAGACACTGAATACTGATATGAACCTGGAAATTAGTTCAGTAGGGCCCCTTTAAGGAAAATACTTGAGTAAATGTACTTTATGTTAACTTCCTTCACTGTGTGTAAAAACATGATGCATTCATAGTTTCCCTCTCCTTTCTCCTCACTTCCCTCTCTCTTTCTTCTCCCCCTCTCCTCCCCCTCCTTCTCTGCAGACACTTCCATGGACATGATTTTTGTCTCACTTTCTGATCTCCAACACTTTCCCTCCCGCACAGACAGATTGGAATGTGGAGAAAAGCGATTTTTTTTTTAATTTAAAGACTCAAAGGAGAAACGAGCCATTAAACACGTTTACAGGTGAATTAGCAGGTTGTTACACTGCAGGACATCCCAGATGTTCTCACAGGAACAGGGAACGAGGCTGTTAACCCTTTGTGTTCGTAGACATTTTGCATTTAAAATAATCAAAGAAGCTAAGAGAATACAGATTCAAATAAGCTAACACAGACAGGTATAAAGGTATAAAGGTATAAAAAAAAACAGTTGTTTTGCATTTATTTGAAGGCAGCGGCATGAAAACAATCCCACACAAAATATCTAAACACGACGAGACGAAATGTATATATTTAGTTGATTTGTGAACTTTTATCATCTTTTTATTATCCCTAATGTTTCCAACTGGTTTTTTTAATCAAGTGATGTTCAGTTTCATTTGGTTGCCTATATGTTGAAATATCCCCTTTGTGTCAGCATTGTCTCCAGCTGGCAAAGTTAGCTTGTTATACAGTTTAAATCCATATTTGTATATATTTTAATAAATACATATATACAAATGAGAAGATAAAGTGACATTGTGCAATGAAACAGTAAAATAAAGATGTTTTTAAAAGCACAAGAAGTCAAATAAAGTGTACAATGAAAGATCAAATAAAATCAGGAAATGTTAAATAAAAATGCTGAATTGGTCAATCAAGTTCCTGTCGCTTACTAATGGCAATGGTGGCAAAGACAGCATTACCCATGATCCCTTGCTGCTGCACAATTCTCCCTAACTCTGTCTCTTATTACTGTTATGATTGACCGACCTCCAGCGACTGAAAATTACACTTTACGTCTTTAAAGTTAATAATCAGCTATCGACTACCCCGAAAACTGGTGAGAAGTCACATTCCCATGCTCCTTCCTTACCTTCAGTTAAATGTTTACGAGCCATTATGAGCTTATGACCGTCTGCCTTACTTCCAACAGGATTTTCCTGCTACTCTGCGGCTCTGAGGGGACAGCAGGGGTTCGATTAGATTACATGAAACACTAATGATCCCCGCGGGGAACCAGGCCATCGTCGACATTGTGCATCAAAGGAAAATAGGTTGAAAGGAAGAAGAAAGCGAACATACATGCAAACATACAACTATCAACTCCAACATGTATTTTACAATGTTTGAATAGGTGATTTATATGGCTTTCATGATGAACATAATGTCTTCTGCATAAATAGCGTGTTAGCATAAAAACATTTGCTGATTAGCATTAAACACTACAAACAGACTGTTCCCATACACTGTTTGAACTGTAATGAATGCACTATCATTCAAAAACAACCCAAGAGATTGTGAGCAAGGACAGGTGAGGTAGTGTAAAAAATGAATACATTATGTCTACAAAGGAAGGAATGAGTGTTTGTACTAAAACAACGTCACTTTTGGGATATTTTAACCCAGCCACAATCTTATCCTAGACCTAACCAAGTATGTTTGTTGCCTTAACCAGTTCTGCACTGCAGGGCTCTGCTGACTGGACATTCATACAAAAATGTACTAAAAAAAAACACCCAAACATACAAACCTTAGGATTTGTTGCTGAGGCTCATGGGAATGCCGTTTGTTGTGCAGTTTTTGGGTCAGAGTGTTGGGCAATTTTGAGCCTGATGATGTTAGATAACATATTAAAAGACCACGTGTGTTTTTATGATTAGTCGTGAGAGGGACGTGAATGTTTTTTTGCCAAACCAATCAAAAAGTTGAGAAGGTATTTCACAAGAAATGTTCTCTTTGATGGAATCGGAGGATGAATAACTCTTTATTTGCACAGCAGAGCACACACAGTGAAATGTGTCCTCTGCATTTAACCCACCCTAGTACTAGGAGCAGTGGGCAGCTATTGTGCAGCGCCCGGGAGTCACCTGTCACCTTTCATGGAAACCACCAATAGTGTACGATGATACTGTCAAAATCCATCCTCTTCATGTTGAGACATTCCAACGGAGCTATCACTAGAGGAAAGGCTGCTTAAGATATTAAAACAGTAAAGCCTTATATCTGACATTTACACTGGAAGAATAGAACAACCTGGCCTCAAAGCACTTTGTAAGTACTTAGAAAAGTCTTCTCAGTGGTATCCGTGAATCTAAAAGTCAGTGTAGAATAAGTGCACACATCAGTAAGAGTTAAAGTGATGCATGTGTCTTATTTAACAGCGTCCTAACAGGTGATCATGTGAGCAGAAGTGTTAACAGCTCAATCCATGCGAGACAAATGACTCTGCACACGAGGGAGTCTCCTGTCACCGTGATCTATCTTCTGTTGTAAGGCACAACAATGAGGTGACGTGCGTTTTTAAAAAACATCTTTACAGCTGAGTGATTCTTCACGGAGGTTTTTACAGGGAAGCTGTGTTCTGTAACCCTCTTGTTGCGAGCTGATGATTTACAGCAGCGATATGTGTGTGAACATAACTCCTGTGCTGTTGGGCATCCGTGGGGAGTGTGATGAAGTGTCTCTGATGCAGCACTGCCTCGCCTGTCGCTGCGGCTGCAGAAATCGTTTCTCATATGAGACCTGCATGCTGGCAGCGTGCCCGACATCCCCTCTCGCCCTCTTTTAACTCTCTTATCCCCCTGCCTTTACTCTCTTTATTTCCTCTCCCCTTCCATTTATGTTTCTCTCCTCTCTCACTTACTTATCCTCTTACACAAACACACTTTTCCTCCTCACTCTGATCAGTCTGAGTGCTGCAGTGATCTGGCACACAAAGCAAGCAAACACACACAAAAAGTCCTAGTTTGATGACATCATTTTTTTTGCCACTGATCTTCAGGCAACATGTTCGAGTGTGTGTGTGTGTGTGTGTGTGTGTGTGTGTGTGTGTGTGTGTGTGTGTGTGTGTGTGTGTGTGTGTGTGTGTGTGTGTGTGTGTGTGTGTGTGTGTGTGTGTGTGTGTGTGTGTGTGTGTGTGTGTGTGTGTGTGTGTGTGTTTAAGTTCTCCTCCGGTTAGTCAGTGTGAGAGTCCAGCTGTGAACTGCTGCACAGGAAGTGATTCTAACAATGGTTTTGTTGAGACAAAGACAACAGGAACATCCACACAGTGACACACACAAGTATTTACAGTGATGATAGTCTTCACACACACACACACACACACACACACACACACACACACACACACACACACACACACACACACACACACACACACACACACACACACCCTTATCTGTACGTGATAGTAATCTTGAGGTTAGACACGGGTCATAACTCAAACGTACTACTACTGTGATGAAAACTATGATCAAGAAGACTTACTCTATTTTGCAGTCAAACACTCCAGGGAATAACATACATATCCTTGAGTATACAGTCATCAATAACACTAAAGATATCAGGCCAATGGGTCCAGATATGCTACTTACAGACAGATATTGACATTATGGTAAAACTACATCTCTGACTGATGTTTGATGCTCATAAGGACACACTCATGAATACACACACACACACACACACACACACACACACACACACACACACACACACACACACACACACACACACACACACACACGCAGACACACTAATCCAGGAATGATGCAACCCTCTCAGTGACTGTATGTCATCATCAGAGAGACATCCCATGGGAGTAGACAGTCTGTTGTCCTGTCTCTGTCCAGACACAAACACACTGACCTATATCACACTGTGTTATGGTGTTTAAGATTAAGACGTTTGATCGACTGACTTTGTGTATCAGTTAGGTAACAGCCTGTCATTACCTGATAAACCACTGTTACAATGCTGTAAAGTTTCACCACTTCTCCATATGTCTTTAGAGCACACATTGACTATTCCACATATCCAAAATACACTATTTATTCTATAGTATTTAACTGCTACATTCTATTTATGTTATTCTAAATGTTTCATTGACTTATTTCTTTTAACTACCACCGTGATTCCCCTTGCACATTACTACTACATTTATTACCCAATTATATTCATTTTTATGTCTTAAGTGTACTGTATATTTCATTGTTGGAGTAGTGTGGGTCTTAACATTTGAATTGGTGACAACTTGAATCTGAATCTTTAGCATGCTAGTTCATAAGCTAACGCCTGTTAGCTAGCATACGGTTCGTTTTTTTGTTATTCATTGGACAAAAACTTATCCTCATATTTATTTTATTATATAAATTATTCATTATAATCAGTTTTTATTTAACATGATGTTCTATCTTATTATTTGATGTAGCTATTGTGCACATACCAATAACGCCTTTGAATTTGATACTTCAGCTTGCTAGCTCATAAGCTAACGCCTGCTAGCTAGCATATGCTTCGTTTTTTTCTGTTATCCATTGGACATCAACTTACACATATTTATTTTATAATATACACGATTAATACAGATTATTATTTTTTAAATTCTATTGTATCTTCTTCTATTATGCTGTAGCTGTTGTGCATATAACAATAAAGCCTTTTAATTTGAATCTTTACCTACTAGCTAATAAGCTAACGCCTGCTAGCATAGGCTACCTTAGTATAGCCTGCCTTTTTATGTGATTCATTGTATTGCTTTGTTTTATTTGCGCTGTTAACATGCTTATTCTTTGGTTTTGTTTTTTTACTTTACTGTATATCCAAGCACATTGAATTACACCCTCTGTGTGAAAGATGCTGTATAAATTAAGTTATATATTTTTATAATTATGATGAATTGGTTAAGGTCAAGGAGCTAACGCTAGTTTACCACTTTTGTCTGAAGATATGTGAGTAGGCCTTGTCGATAAATAATAAAACTCATTGACCAACATTCACTGTGTGACTAATACCCTGACAGGTGGCGCACACACACACACACACACACACACACACACACACACACACACACACACACACACACACACACACACACACACACACACACACACACACACACACTTTACTGTTAGTAATCCAAGTACATCTAAAACATATTGTCAAATAAGGATCTGATATGCGTGTGAGTATAGTGTGGATAGCCTATATCACAGAGTAGGGTGTTAAAACTAGAAGGCAGAGAAAGAAAGAAACATGTGAAGCGTGTGCAAAGCTCTTTAATATTTCATGTTGGAGCACGCTGAGGGATGAATGAAAGAAAAGATGGGTGGATGGATGGAGGTCTACTGCAGGACTGGTGACGTCTGCCTGTAAAGGCATAATCCTCTGTAGGCCTGACCTGCTCTTTAGTGTAGGAGAATGACATCTAGTGTTCAGCTGCTCAAACAACACACATTTTTAGAAGTATTGCTATCCTCTTTTATATTAAAACACCCCTTTTTATACTTAAAACTAGGGCTGCACAATTATTCAAAGCTTTTGCAATATCGAAATCGCTGTGAGTGCAATATTTAGTGAAGTGTTGGGGTGAAACTGAGAAGTGCTTACCAACCATTTGATATATTTTTCAATGATTATTTGAGTAATGTTTTGAAATGCTCACTCTCTTATGACTTATCTTAAATTGAAAACATAACGTAATTGCAGTATCAGTCAAATTAATTACAATTTGTTGTTAGTTTTTCACTGAATCTCGATATTTGGTGTTAGTTAGATCCGTTTTCCTTATTTCTATTTGAGATTTGGGAGAAATGTTGCCAGTAGTTTAGAGAATAAAACTTGAATATTCAATTTACTCTAAAATAAACCTATAATTAGTAAATAGACTGATCATTTTGCCATGTTTTTTTTCCGGAGCTGTATATATATATGGAGTGTTTTCAGTGTGGAATATAGGTCAGACATCATCTGCTCTGCCGATGTTACACACTGAGTGCATGCGTTATGGATGCTACGGTGGCTGCACGGGGCCAACTACCACATTTCACAGATGAGCAAACCGGTACGCTGTGTACTACCGCACTCCACGAGGGCTGTGCTATTTTTAGAACAACAAATCGACTGAAAAATGTCGCATTTTAAGTATTGAGTGTGGCTCAGGTTTATCTGTATCCAATGACTGATTAATATTGATATAACAGGTTTTAGTATATTATCACATTACAACACTCATTGGAGGAATGTCTTTTTTTAAACTTATGTTAAGGGTTTAATTTTTAGTTGCAAGGGGAAAAATCAGAATAACAAAAATTGCAAATAAAGAAGGATATTTTGTGCAGAGATGGACACCCTTTATATCTGTGTCTGGTTGGTGTTTTTGGTGTTTTTGTACTATTTTCTACAGTTAAAAATGTTGGATAAGCTTTGTTGTAAAGGAATGTTTGAGATTTTGTGATCAATGAAGTAGATTTGGTACTAATTGGTAATTGAATATGTCTGATAAGCTTTGGTTTAAAGGAATATTAGAGATGTTGTGGTCAGTGTTGTAGTAACTTTTCTGTAAAACAGATGAGATCTATTGGTGCTCTTTTCACTTTACTGACTTTCTTTTAAAAGTTTTAAAGCTGCACTTATACATCTCTTTAAGAGATCCTCATGCTGATTGAAAATGTGTTTCTATTGCTTTTAAATGTGTTGCTATCTGATAGTTATTGCTGTCAGGTTGTAGGTTATAACTCTCTGTACGTCTGAGTGAGATTACGTTTATTTAGTAGGCACTAACTTATACATACATCCATTTTAATTTAATAAGGAAAGCTCAAAGTCTTTAATAAATACAATAAATAGTGAGTTTTCTTTAGATGAGCTCATACCGTGCATTGTGATGTATTGTTAACAACCACAAGAACATATGACGAACTGATGCCAGGAGAACTGAACAAAAGGAATTTGTTTAGCAAATACAAATGGAATAACTAACCCTGCTCAAAAAGTTTGTGCCAAAATAAGTAAACGTCAACACCTTGCAAATGACCGCAGCAGTCTTTTGGTTAGTACTGTCCATTGTTCTGCAGTGGCACCGGGCTGCCATTATTTGCATGTTTTGCAATCTGATGTGTTTCTGCATGCTGTGTACTTCATTTACCCCGAGACACATTCAGAGGCGCCTGGGTGAAAGCTACTTCCAGTGTTAATGGGAAATACATCATTCAGATGAGTCTATTTCACTGTGTCAACAATTTGTTTTTTTAATCATTTTGAGAAGACTGAAATGTTTGACATCCTCCAGCTTTCTATTTCCCTGAGCTGATGATTCAAAACTGGACTTTGGAAACCTACATTTGCAGCGAAAGGACTCAAACCTGAATTTCAGATTCTTGTTCCAGTTGTTTTTGGTCAATGTTTTCATTTAGTTTGAAGATTGATTTTGGGTAAAACTACTTCCAAAACCACCTTGATTCAGGTCTTTGAACCAGGATGTTCCAGGACCAGGATGTTCCAGTGATCCTTCAGTCTTTCAGTCAGATTCCGAGCATCAGGAGGAACACAAGCCTTGATTTAGAGCCCCAACAAGAGCCTCAGCAAGAGCCTCAGCAAGAGCCTCAGCAAGAACCTCAGCAAGAGCCTCAGCAAGGGCCTCAACAAGAGCCTCAGCAAGAGCCTCAGCAAGGGCCTCAACAACAGCCTCAGCAAGAGCCTCAGCAAGAGCCTCAGCAAGGGCCTCAACAAGAGCCTCAGCAAGAGCCTCAGCAAGGGCCTCAACAAGAGCCTCAACAAGGGCCTCAACAACAGCCTCAGCAAGAGCCTCAACAAGAGCCTCAGCAAGAGCCTCAGCAAGGGCCTCAACAAGAGCCTCAGCAAGAACCTCAGCAAGGGCCTCAACAACAGCCTCAGCAAGAGCAGCAGCAGGAGCATTTAGAACATGATAACCACGGGACCCCGGAGCCTGGGAACAACGACAATCTTGCCCACATTAAGTTTCGCATCAAGCAGCTCCTCAACAGGCGCTTCATGCTGCTGGAGATGCAGCGCTTCAGGAAGAAGGATGACAGGGTCTCCACCACAGGGGGAAGTGAGTCAATGAATCCACTCTAATAAGCACAGTGGTTCCAGAATGATCCTGTTGGTATTATTAGAGATTGACAGCTGCTGCATTGCTTTGAGAATTGCCTGTGTGTCTTTAATTGACCTTTTTCATCAACGTCGAGTAAATAGTACATTTTAAATAGCTTTCATGTGACCTAATGATGGCAAATATTTGAATAAAACATTGATATATAATGAGGAAAAAACATTCAAGTCTAACTCAAAGAGGTGTGTCTTATTAATCCAGTGTAGTATTACAATGCTTAATTCATCTGGGCTCGTTTAGCCCCAAAATATGGAAGCTACTGAAGGAAAAAGATCATTTTCCTCTAAAAAATGCAGAATTTTTAATCAAATATTCATATATTTTAAAAACCAATACAATCCAGTTTACACAGAAGAACCCTCTCGTCCGAGGTATTAATGCTTAGCTTTAGATCTGTTTAATGTCTGTAAATCTGTGTGTGGTGTGTTCAGTGACCTGTGAGAACGGTGACGCGGTGTGTGAGCTGCAGACCATCCAGAGCGAGTTGGAGCAGCTGCTGGCCAAAAAGGAGAAGTTGAAGAAAGAGGGAAATGACTCTGAGCCCACAGCAAACGGAGGCAGGTTATTAGAGTTTAAGGACGAAAATGTGCTTGAACAGTACTGTCATTTTGAAGCAGCCCCCCCCCCCCCAGCACCCACCTGCACGCTCCAGGGAAATGTTATTTAATTGTCTCTCCCCAATGTTCGGGCCGAGCCAAAACACAAATTATATTCTGCTGTTCATAAACATTTTAAGTGAGTGGTCTGACTGAAGTGTCTTTAATCAGGTCATCTGGACCCATGGCCCAGTTTTCAAAAAACAGATATTCCCTATGGGGGCATATACATGCTGCCCCCCCCCAGGCCGGAGCAGGAGGACATGGCCCCGGAGCAGGAGGACATGGCCCCGGAGCAGGAGGACATGGCCCCGGAGCAGGAGGACATGGCACAGGAGCATGGAGAAATGCCTGAGCTTGTTACAGAAACCCTAACAGGTCTCACACACACACACACACACACACACACACACACACACACACACACACACACACACACACACACACACACACACACACACGCACACACACACACACAGATAATTTTGCTATGACTTTTTTTTCTTGACCTTTTCCATCCCATACTAAATGATGACTTGTTTTGCCGTTCTTCCTCCTGTGTCTCGTTGGTCAGTGGAGAGTCTTCGCCACATCCCAGGGCTGACGAGGTGTCCGTACTGTGAAGAGGTCGTCCTCACAGAGACCTACAGCAGGATGGGCAGCACTACCTGGTTGCTTTGCTGCACGTGCGCCATTACAGGGTACGCGTTTTCAGCTGTAGTGTGCAGTTAAAGGTGTTATAATTAAAGACACGCTAGAATTGTTGAGAGGGTTTCTCTTGCAAAGATTGACCGTGCACACCCCTTATCTCTTCCGTCCACAGGTGTGTTGCAGGCTGCTGTTTCATCCCGTTCTTCAATGACCGCTTCAAGAACATTTATCACCGCTGTCCGAGCTGCCAAGAAAACATACACACCTACAAGCCATTCTGACACGAAGGACACTTAATAGCAGCACTAGTGCTATCCGTACAGCATGAGCAGCCAGTTCTGCCCTAAAGTGAGGACTTCCAAGGGACTTTGGAGCTGTGAGGGACTCCGGGACACGACTGTTTAACCTATTCAGCCAATATTTCCTGGATTTGACTACTTGTGTTTGCTTCACACACTGTGGGAGTCAGCCTCACGTTGCCTCCCAGGATCTGGGCAGATACCAGTGCAAAGGACTGCTCACTTCACTGACGAGTTGAGGGATGTTTTTAAGGGGAATTAGATGAAGTACTTATCCATAGTCAATGTATACACTACAGTAGTTGATGCATTCATCTACAGCACTAAATTGCTTCTGAGGTGGAAACCCTGCTCTCGAACTCCAAACTAGGCTCATACCGGAAGGTGCTTCTGCTGCTGATATTAGGATTTAGCTTTACAGTACGTCATCACCTAATGACCCTCGTGACTGCATTCCTCGGTTTAGGAAAATATATCTGGGAACGTTTGTTATCTCAAATGAGAAGGGAAATATATGGATGAATATATGTAAACACGGGTGTGTGGGATCTGACAAAGAACTGTAAGCATACACCGTCAGCTAATCAGATGTTGTGGCTCTTCCTCACCTTTCTTTAGTCTCGCTGAATATGAAATATTATTTATAAACTATTGTCATTAACAACGCTCACAGTACACCACATTTTATTGACACGTGAAGGCATACAGTACTTATATATACATATTTTGGAGTATGTACAAAATAGAGAACCCATGGATGTTACACATGTAGAAAAATATGCATTACATCTATATAAATATGTACACAATGTGCAAAACATATGGCATACAAACAACAAGAGGCGTGGCGTGGGGGAGGTGGAGAACGACAGGAGAGACTTTGCTACGAAGGACGATGGAAATGTCCCCAGAATAAATGGATTTTTACTGAAACGTCTCTTCTTGTGTGACTAGCTTTAGCCTACACTATAACGAAGAAACAGGACACTGAGAAGCAGACTTCTAAGTTAAGAGGGTTATTCAACAAACCACTCGGGTATTAAGTGCTTTTTAAAAGATGAAATCAAGGCAGGATCCGACGTACAGTACAGTATAACGAGGGAGAGCAGCCATTATTGCTCTTCCCTGCATGGAAAGTGGTGTCACAAAATAAATCTTAACCCCAGCCAAGATGTTTGTCCGATATGAAGGAAAAACAACCAACTCTGCAAACCAAAAATATACACATGAAATCCTCTTTACACAGAACAAGGTACACGTTTACATTTCCACCTTTAAAGAATAGTGATAAATACACAAACGTGTGAGAAACTGAACAACAAAAATGTGATAAGATGTTCCTCTGCCTTTTTTTGGCAACTAAATATGAAATTTGACAGCTTTAAAAAGTGACTTACAACACACAGGAATCAATTAGTGATTCTGACTCGTCATCCTATCAAGGATTTCATTCTCGCATTAATGGGAATAAAAAAGAAACCTGCAGTCCGCTAAACCTGGATCCAAACTCCTCAAACACCAGGAGATAGATCCGCTCTGAACGGGTAAGAAACAGTCGCTTTAACACAACATTTGTAGGAAATAAACAAACATGCAACAAAGCCCGGGAGCAGTGTTGAGAAGAATGTGATCCGTTTCACGTAGTTGAATGATTTGGATTTGATGATGAATTCTGCAGCAGTAAGAGCATGAAATAAGCAACACAAAAAGGCAGAAAACACATTGATTTAAATGTAATAAAACAGCCTGATGTGACTCCACTTCCTGCCAGAAATGAGCCTCACCAGAAGAGAGGCAGCGCCCTCTAGTGTCCATGGGTGTAACGACAGTTGAAGTGGTTACAATGGACAGTAAATGTGATTTCCACTGCTAACGAGAATAAAAAAGGACAATTTATGACATCAATCTGATTTAAAAGTGCGATACAATAAGCATTAATCCCTAAATAATATCCTCAAACTAAATATCCTTCAGTTTTAAGATTAAAAAAGCAAGTACGACGGCTTTAAAATTAGCTAAGCCCTCTTGGTTGTGTATTACACCTCAAAAAGGCGTGTGTGCGCTTGTAGGACACCGAACAACACACAGATAAAAACAGTAAACAGTCATCAGATCCGTTTTGAAGAGAAAAGTTTGGAATCTTTTTCTTTTTTGGAATAGCAAATTACTTCATTTCATTTCATAGATATTAGCTCTTCATCTTCAGACTGCCTGTGGGCGACGCGAGTACAACCATGCACACAGAGACACGGGCGGACATGCAGAAGACGGGAAGACAAGTCCACACACACGACATGCTCCTCACACACGCACGCACGCACACACACACACACACACACACACACACACACACACTTGGTGGCGGAGACAGTCAGTGTGTTCCACCAGGCTAATATTACTTTAGAATATCCTGATTCCTCCAGAGGAAGTTGGTCACTTGATTGAAGTTAAAGCAGACTGACTCATCACTGATGGCTAGTGATGCAGTAATTCCCCCCCCCCCCCCCCCACACACACACACAGTGCCGGGACAGCTAGATAAAAAGTTCATCTCCCCTTAAAGACATTTCTATTCCTTGATATAACTCGCAGTTTTCACTTTTTCTGGGAGTTTCTCTCCGTGGCTGCTGTCGAAGAGCCAAATAGAACAGACTTCCTCGATACAAAGCAACGAAAATTGCAGGAAAGGTTGCTGGGGAAAGGTAAAGCGCTCTTATATTAGGCTACGTAATTATGCATGCTCTTGAATTGAATTGTGGGACGGCTTTATATCCTTTCTGCTTACAAAGGATGGTCCTTTGTACCCTTTGCTTAGTGGGATTATAAAAGGACGCATTAAAGCTCCTTTTGCTTCCAATTTGGATTCAATACTTCCAGCTTATTTCACTACGTTAGCAAAGAAAAGACGGTTCGGCCGCAGCCCGTCTCTCAAACTGATATTTGTTCCCTTTCTGTCAGTTCATCACGAGTAAAAAAGCTGCCAACTTTGTGAGTGTAGTCCCATTCTGTGGTTAAAGTTACATTCAGGATTACATACTTGGACAACAACTGCAGTATCTCCGGAGCGGTCGGGTGCTCCGGGGCGGCCGAGGCGCGCCGTCAGATATCCCTCCGCCTCTTTAAGTGCATAGCTCTCACGTAGTTTGAGGATCCGGCTCCTCTCGTCGTTTAGTCTTTGGAGTCATTCACATCTGACATACACATCAGACGAGTCAGCACATGTTCAGTGAGTGGGACCAGTGTGAAGAGAGAGAGAGTCCTCTCAAGAAGGGGACGTCCCACTCCGATCAAACAGGGACAGGTTTAGAGGTCCAGCTCCTCCAGTTTAGCCTAAGCTCCTCCAGGTGAAGTGGTTCATAAACGAGGCTGTGCTGTAACCAGGTCAACACCAGTAGACATTGTATTGGGAATAGAAGCGTAGGCCTGTCACGATAGTAACAACTTATTGAACGAAATGACTGAAACCAGGATATCAGCAAACATGACTTAGTTTTTGTTGAGGTTATCTTACAATATGGACATGACCTTATTTATCTTTCACTGTTTCAATTTATCGAGGAAGATATTGACACTGATCTTTTTTGACGTAGAGTAAGGGTATCTTCCTTTATCGATTGACGTACGATCTATAAACCGGACTTGGATTATTTCTGTTATCCACCTGTAGTAGGATATGTGGGAAACCAGTCTCTTTTTGAGTTATTGCACAATATATCGATCAAACATCGATCATTTTTCGGTTTTTTGTTTAGTTTTATGTGGCAGAAAGTCTGTTTTATTCACTGTTTTGGTTTTGTTGTATCTTTTCACATTGAAATTCCAACAACCGAAGACTCCTAAGAATAAAAAGTGAATTCCTCTTGTAAAGGCGTATTGCATTATGTTGCTAATAGATTATCATTGTGGCCTAAAATGCTCTTGAAATGACAGAAATGTTACATATTGCAACTATTTATGGGAGATTATGTCGTCCAATAAAGGCAGTTATCGTGACAGGCCTAGATGATCTCTTTCCAATATGTTTATAAAGGGTTAATCTGTGAGTCGTCACACTGTGTTGTAATCACTGGTTTTATAGCACAGTTTGCTCCAGTGGAAACACAACTCTCCACCTGCACGCTTTTATATTTACTTACATTTAAATGAAGTGTTCAAACTGAAAGCCAACCAGAGGAACCTCCAGGAGGATAACCGGGGGGTATCCTTTCTGTGGTCTGAAGAGTATTTACAGTCCGTGCTACCAGGGGTCATTCGGCTCCTCCTCAGACACTCAAAGTCTTAAAGTTTAGATCCCTCTGGTGGCAGGACACCTCAGTGACGTGGTGTTTCAGACCCTCTTTGTGCAAACTGCTGCTGTTTTTCGTCAGTGCCTGTCCAGCAGCTGGTCCTGCAGGGCAGTGGGAATATTACACGTGGTCTGGGTGTAGTGGTGAAAGTGGAATGGCACGGAACGCCATGTTTTCCTTCTGGAATCTCAACCCGTCTTCCTCTCCCGGCTCAGCTGTTATATATCTGTCCCCCCCCCCCGGTCACTCCCAGTGCAGCTGCAGGTCCTGACCGTCCAGGAAGTCCGACGGGATCCCGAGGGGAGTCAGGGACCCGGCAGAACCAGGAGGCATGGTGAGGTCCAGCCACTCCATGTTGTCCAACCCTGGGTCGGACAGGCCCATGTGTAGCGAGGAGGGGGAAGAGGAATCACAGAAGGAGAGGTCCGACGTGTCCATGGGGGAGTACGCCTGCTGCTCCATCAGCTGGGCCTGCAGCTCCTCCATCAGCCCCCGGGTGCGCGGGTCGGACGCCGGCGCCGTCTCAGCCAGCGTCTTCTCCAGGAAGGCCTCCAGCTGGTTGTCGGTGGCCAGCGAGGAGAGGCCGGGGCCGAGGGAGGGGCTCAGGACGGGCGGGGGGGCCACCTGGATCTGAGGGGGGGGTCTGGAGACGGCCGTGCTGACGGGGAGGGTGAAGATGTTCGCGGTGACCGGCAGGGTCTTAGAGAGAGACACCTGAGGGTCCTGCTGGATGAAGGGGGTGATCTCTGGAGGAGGGGGGGGGAGACATGTGGGAGCCATTAAGCTTCTTATGGAAGTGGTACTTTGAGCTGGATATTTGAACTGCTTACTCGTTGCCTTTAGATACATTTCCTACATTTTAAGCATTATTTTAGCTCAATATTTCTACTGTTTCTCTGACCTGAATATCTTGACTGTTTATTTATCACTTTCAGCTGAATATTTAAACTGTTTATGATTTAAGGTGAATATTGCAACCATTTATCCCATCCCTTTTAGCTTAAAATATCAATTAATGATCTGCTAAAAACTAACAGCTTGCTTCACCTTCCTTAGAGCTGAATAAATGAATATATATTTGAAGTCAGAGCAAGATATTAATCGGTGGAGCTGCTCATCAATCTTCACTACCCTGTGGAACCTGCAGAGCCTCTGTGTCGTAAACAAAGACAACATAAATATCTAACAGGTCCGCCATAATGTAGTCTGATAACCTAAGCTATTATATAGCCCCTCATAGTTCCCCTGTGACTCTCTGGTCTTTCCTGGGTGTGTCTGTGTCTGTGTGCCCCCTTACCTCCGCTCTCTATCAGGATGTCAAACAGGTCATCCATTTGCTGGCTGGTTGCTGTGGGAACCTGGAACGAAAGTGAACGGGTTCAAGAGAGAGGAATTCTTCAAGGCTGGAAACTGAAATAGTATTTTTTGTTTATTCTGAAGTGTGTGTGTGTGTGTGTGTGTGTGTGTGTGTGTGTGTGTGTGTGTGTGTGTGTGTGTGTGTCTAACCTGTGAGACGTTGTTGACGTGCTGCATGTTGCGGCTCTGTTTGATGGCATCCTCGTAGCGGGGGGGCTCTTTTGTTTTGGGAGGCTGAGTAACCAGAGAGTTGTGCTGAAGGATGAAGGTCGGCTGGGGGGAAGGAGACTGGAGGAAAAGAGGTTAGATTAGGAGGTTTGTGAGGATTAGATATTCAATTATCTATTATTAAAGTAAGATAAATTTAAAATGACAGCAAATCCCAAAAATATCAAGAAATATAGAAAGAAAATAATTATAATAAAATAAATTACAAAAAATAATGTGAAAAAAGTGCACAATATATCTGAATTAATATCAAAGCTATATTTAAGAAATTTATAAAAATATGCAAAATATATTTGATGAAAAATAAAAGCTGTAAAGAAAATAAATAATACAAATAAAAAAAGAAACTTCAAAATTGTTTGGGCAAAAATGTGGAGAATCGTCTCAACAATGCTCAAATGTCACAATATAAATGATAAAACCAACATACAGTAGACAGATATAGTTCAGACTGAAGCACCGGTACCTTGCTGAGGGGTCCGTTGGAGGTGTGGTTGTTGGGTGAAGCCCGGGGAGAGACTCTGTTGTCGGGCGAGCTTCTCAGGAAACCCTGGGGACTCAGCTGTGGCCTGGCCTGGTTCTCCAAACCAGCGGAGTTATTGCACATCGTCAGAGTCTGTGGAGACACCAGAGGGAGGTTAAAAGCAGTCATACCCTATTCACGCTCTCTCAGGCTGAGGCTCTTGATGACCTTTAAAATGTGTTTTAAGCCACATTTTCTCACAGAGATGCAGCTGTGTAAGTGTCTGACCTGCAGCAGGGAGTTGTTGTTGGTAAACGGCTTGGTCGATGACGTCTCCATCTTAGTGGTTTGCAGCTGAGGACCCGGGGCGTGCACCAGGCCTGGATTCGGGACTGTGGTCTGCAGAACAGGCTGAGATCATGGGAGAGGATGTAAGAACATGAATGGGAGTTTACACATCTTTGCAAAGCCCCTAAAGCCGGTAAACTCACTCTCACAGTGATCTAATGCTGCAATTTGCTGAACTCACAAGTTATTTTTAGGTGTTTCACTGAAGCCAAAGTACTTTGAGGATGGTACTTTTTTGGTACCACCTCAATTAATGTTCAAATAAGCAAAGCCAATACTTAAAGTTGGAGTAAAAACAGTGCAGAAAACTGATTGGTCAGAGAGAAACACCACTAGCATGCTACGGGACATCCTGCACAGCGTCGTAGCCACAGTTGTCATGAATAGTATGCTAATGCTAATGCTAATGCTAATGGGGGTCCTAATAAAGGCGTTGCTGCTGCTCACCTGCAGGCTGACGGTGTTGCTAGGCAGCTGGATGGCGGTGGCGTTGTTGGGCAGCGACACTGGGAGCAGGATCTGGGTCCCCGCCTGGCCGGTGGTGGTCAGCAGGGTCTGAGGCTGCAGCACCTGGGACACCCGGCCCTGGTGGTTGATGAAGAACTGCTGCAGGCCGGGGGCCGCTGGCTGGCTCTGGGTCTGCAGCGTGGGACTCCTGTTGGGGATCTGGGGCTGGATCTGAGAGATGAGCTGCGCTTGGGTCTGGAGCTGGATGGGCTTACCAGAGGAAACCGTCACATCCTCCAGCTTCACCACCGAGGGGAGGGGGGAGAGAGAGGCGGAGCCCAGGATCTGATTGGGGATGGTGGCGATGGTGGATGCACAGTTTGACAGAACTGCTCCTTCCATCTTTACCACGTTAGAGTTCAGGACAGCAGGACCCACAGTGGCTGTGGGAGAGCCTCTCTTCTCCACCTCCAGCTGCATCTTCAGCTCCTCCACCAGCTTCTGCTCCTGCTCCAGCTTCTTCATCAGTTCCACGATCTGCTGCTCCTTCTCGTGGAGCCGCTTGTCCTTCTCCTGCGGGATTTGGAAGGACTGGAAAGTGGGGGTCCAGTTGGAGGTCATCATGTGCGTTTCAAACGACGGAGTCTCAGGCTTGCCTCCGTCCTGGGGGGAGCGGTCGGCGGGCATCGGTGACACCGGCGAAGCTGGGTTCATGTTCTCTTGTGCAGCCAACTGCTGGACTGGCAGGACTATAGCGGGGCTTTTCACCTCCATCTGCATGGGGGAGAGGGAGGAGGCAGGATTGTTGCTCGGAGCGGAGGTGCAGTGGTTGTCCTGGAAAGGCTTCAGCCTCTCGATCAGATCTGTTTTTGTTCCTGACACGGGGAGGCCGCGCAGCTTCAGCTCCAGCTTCAGCTCAGCCACCTGCGCAGAGACAAGGTGTGAGGGGGACAGAGACAGAGGTGCTTTATCAATCCCGCTCACTGCCACGGAGAAATACTACAACAGGACTTTGACAGATTGCAAGATGCTTTGTATATTAGCACTCTGAAAGGCTGCAGAATCAACAGGGTCTCTGTGTATAAACTTCTGGCTCGATCATATGGGTACCCTTAAGTTCTACACTGTCAACAAACATCGACAAAATATGGATTTTTGTGCAGAATAACTTCATTTCTTTCCAAACTCTGTATAAAGCACATAGGCTGTCTGTTACCTTTATTAAATAATCATTATTTAACTAGTTAATGTGATTGGCTAATGCTTGCTACAAATACACACATTTGCACTGCGAAAATCTGGAACATTTCAAACCATATTAAAAAAATGAACACATTTGTAACGAGGTCAATATAAGACTATTATTTTTAGATTACTGAATGTCTTGAATGCATGCAGTGTTCTGTTGTTTTTGTAGTTGTTTGTGTTGTCTTTAATTGGGTATTTATTAACCGTATCTGTATGTGTGATGAGATGTTGCTAGGCAGATTAAATCCCCTGTGGACAGAACAGACTCTGTTTCTGTGTCTCTCCTCCTGAATATCTAGATCATTTCTCCCTGAATGTTAGATCTTATGTGTGGTTATCAACATTCCTCCTCTGGCTGTGAAATATCTTGACATGGTTTAGTTTGAACACCCTTAAAAATAAGGTTAATTCTCCCCTGCTACAATTATGTCCTTGATTTATAAATGCCAAAGCTACACGGGTGAGCGGTGGCGGCGGCTACCTTCATCTCCTCCAGGTTGGCAGGCAGGACTCCCGGCTTGCGGTTGGAGAGCGGGTTGATCGGGCGACACAGAGATGGCGTCACGGAGGCAGACGGGGGTGCGGTGGGCAGAGACACCATGATGGAGGCGGGCAGGCTGCCGGCGCTCTGACCCTCCGCCACAGGCCTGCAGGGAGGAAGAGACACGAGGTCAGTGTGAGAACAGGAAATCATTTACACTACTTCCGCTTCACATGATGAGAAAAGGAAGAGGAGGTGGGAGTATTATTGGAGGGGTTATTGAAGGGGAAAGAAAGACAGGAAAAGAGGAAACCATCCATCCTGTGCCTCACTAACAAAGCTGTGAGGACATTTATGAATCCAGCAGCCGGTGAAAGAACAACAGTTAATGTGATCACACGCAGAGCTGTTATTGGAAACTAGCTAAAGGCCCTCCGGTCATTGAGAACATCAATGTGTGACATTCTTTCAGGCAGTTGAAGAGTTATCGAGGTGAGCAACACGAGAAATAAAAAGCATTTCTACGGAAGCCCTGAGAGGCCAGTGAGATTTATTTTGAGATGTTTGCCATCTCCTTGCATGAGGATTTATATCAGCAGAAATCTTTCCTTCCTCTCTTGCCTCTCAGGGCTTCCATACTACCCCCCTACCCCACTGTATGAACCTACTTGAGCGGTGCTGGCAGGATGGTCTGGTAGTTGTAGTGCTGCTGCTGCTGGCTGAGGATCTGCAGCTGCAGGAAGAGCTGCTGTTGCTGCAGCAGTCGGGCGTAGGACGAGTCCATGGGCTCCTCGCTGGCCTCCAGCTTCTGGTCCGGAGGAACGTACTGGTGGTACTTCAGCTTCTTCACCCGGGACTTGGGCTCTTTGTTCTTCTTACTGCGGCTCTTCTCTGAGGGGGACTTCTGCTGGCTTTGCTGTTGAGGGAGGAAATAAGGAGACATTTGTCCAGCAGCATTTAGCGACTACGAGGAGTTATGTCA
Organism: Eleginops maclovinus; assembly: GCF_036324505.1. NCBI lineage: Eukaryota > Metazoa > Chordata > Actinopteri > Perciformes > Eleginopidae > Eleginops > Eleginops maclovinus. The sequence goes on along the minus strand of NC_086358.1, from coordinate 3,888,973 downwards.
TATTTATAGGTGGGGAATATATGCTCTTACCTTCACCAGTGTGGGTCCTGGTTTAGGAGGAGCAGGCAGCTGTACAGGAGTGACAGTGGGGCGAGGAGGCTCCACTGCAGAGACCAGTTTCATAAAGTCTGTTGTTGCTTTTGTAGTATTAGGGAAAGACTGAGAAGCATAAAGAAGCCACTTGTTACTGGAATGCAAACAACTGACTTCTTTTAATCACTGTAAACTCTAATGTCAATGTGACTAAGCTGCAAAAAGTCGGGTATTTTTCTTACTAAATTACATTTTTAGACGTGCATACACAAACAGAGGCATGAACAGTGCTGAATCTGACCTGCAGCATGGTGTTGGGCATGGGTGGAGGCGCTGGAGGGAGTGGTGGAGCTGCTATGACTGGAGGGGGGGTCTCTGGCACTCGGATCTCTGCAGGAGACGGGAGTGAAGCCTGAGACTCCTGGCTGGCCGGCTGCTCCGGGGACAGGGCTTCACTGCTGTCTTCCTCCACCACTTTGGGGTAGTTCACCTGGCCCACTAAGAGACAAGAAGAAGCACTTTACCACTCGCTGTTTTTGGATCTGTTTTCCAGTAAAATATCACATGTATCATCACTCTCTGCAACCCCGTCTTCCTGACAGAGCCCATTAAGGCAGAAATGCTCTGAAAGCCCTGGCTATCATCACCGCTCTCTCACCGATTATTGCCTGTTTAACGCTGGAGTCCACCGGAAGGATGTTTTTCTCCACCAGCTCCATGGGGCCGGGTCTCTGGGCGATCATCTCGTTCAGGTTGTCGGCCAGCCGGGCCCTCTTCAGTCTCATCTGGGTGGCCTGGAGTGACGGCTCTGCTCCGGTCTCTGAGGAAAAGATGTTGTTTGAAGTCATAACGTTGACATTCAAATGTATAAATCACCACCTGAACGCTGTGCAGCTTCCATTTTCTTTTGTGCATGTCTATTCTTAACGTGTTATTTCTGCACAGTTGCAGACAATAATAAGGCTTAGTGTTTTCTCCTATATTAAATGCAGAGTTAAAAACGCCACTCCTAGAATTTCACACGTCCTCCACACACAGAGAGCAGAGACAGGCTCGGCACTCGACCACTTGTGCGAGTTGAATAGTTTGGCATCAGTTCATAACTTTATCTAAATGGGAATTCACCTCCTGGCATTCACTCCCTGTGTTTCCTTGACAACCACTGTTTAGGTAGAAGACAATAGCTGGAGTAAAGGGCGATAAAAAGCTTTAAAAAAGAACATATTTTAGCTTTAAATAAGTGCTTTGTGGTGGATTTAATTTATGGTGATAACAGAAAACAACCAATAAATGTTTTGAGACACTCCAGAGACAGCATAGTTTCTAATTGGATAACAGTGTGGCTGTAGAATGAGTGTACGTGCTGTATTTTTGCTTTTTAGAAGCTTTAGATGTAACAAAGGAACACATTCAGCACATAGAGTGTCCTATCTGAGGCTGTTCACTGTCAGGTATGTCCTTCTTTGCAGTGCTGGCTGGAGAAATACTTGCTTCTAGCCCTGTGTCTGATGCCACTTTGAATCCCATGATGTTTACTAGATAACAAAAGAAGTGTTTGTGAGGACTACAGAGTCACTGGTACCTTGCAGGATGTGCATCCTGACCAGCTCCGCTCTCTCTGGACGGCTGCGGATCTTGTGCTTGAGGAAATTCTCCGTCTAAATAGAAAGAGAACCGTGAGTAAATCATCACATTTTCATGCGCGTCTTTGCTAGTCCAGAAGTATTTTAGCACTTTATTTCCCAGCTGGGAGCCTTACCCTGGCTCTCTCCAAGCTGCGGATCTGCCCATGGAAAGCTGCCGGGCTCTTCAGAGCTGCAACACAGAACAGTTTCATCAATGCACAAGAGAAACCATAACGTTTACAGTCTGTTTGCAGAGAATAAATGACGAGGAACTGTGTATTTCTGCATGTTAAATGTGGTGATAAGTGAGCTCTAGGTGCTGTTAGGCCCATTAAGTCTGACTACAATGTTAAAGATAAATGATCTTAGATACAAATAGATGAAAACATGTTTATTATTTCTGGGTTCATACACCCTGCCCACCCCTACGATCTATCAGTGATGGACAGCTGACAGACACTCACGTGGCATGATGCCCTGATCCACCAGCTGCTCCCGGGTCCGCCTCTGCTGAAGCCTCAACTGCAGGACTGCACAAAGAAAGAAGAGATTATGTTATAAAAATAAGAGAAACATGAGAAGAAAAACCAGGGAAAGCACACAGAAGCATATAGATATAGAAAGGGGAGTAAAGTAGGAGAGAAATGAGACACCGCTCACTTCCTGCTCTGTAGACAGCATACCACAGCGTCATTTATAGAGGGCACTCAGCACTCAAGATGTAGGTTATCCTACCCGTCGAGCACATTGAAATACACTGTGCCCTAACGGGTAGGATAACTACAGGGTACAGTGGAGGAACTATTCGAGCTAGTTCTGTGCTGGCAACTGAGGGATTTCTCTCACACCTATGAGGTAACTATTGCAGCTTCAGTTTGAGAATGGGATAGTGTTTCACTTCATCGCCCCATAATCCTGTCTTTATAACAGACATATCACGGGCTGGCACAAGCAGTGTTGTCACGATGCTGGAATTTAAGGTTTCCAAACAACACCTTAAAAAAAACAGCAGCATTCAATACCAGTTCTGAAACCACAGTGAGAAGGTGACCTCATAAAAAGGCTTATAAAACAAGGCCAGTGTTTTCACAGACACAGTTACAGTTTGTAGTGTGTGTGTGTGTGTGTCTGTCTGTCTGTCTGTCTGTCTGTCTGTCTGTCTGTCTGTCTGTCTGTCTGTCTGTCTGTGTGTCTGTGTGTGTGTTTGAAAGCAAGAAAGCTCAGCTGGTACTGGTTTATTGAAACCATTTCAAATATTCAGAAGTTATTGTGAAAAATCTATATTTTTGACCACTAATCTGAATCCTGCCACTTCAAAATGCTTCCCAACAAACAAAACCATTACAAGGCCATCACGACAACCCACAACAGTCACTTATCATGCTGTTTTAATAACCTGCATCCCCAGCATTAGCCTAGGTGAGTTGAGGAAGTAGCATTTAAAACAAGAGGAGTGCTCACCTGCTCTGAACCTAGTGCAGAAGGGGGTCTCTACCTCCATACAGGCCATTGTCTGTCTGTATAAAGGCGCCTATAGAGCCGTGCACACACTGAGGGGTTAGACAGCCGTTGTGTTCGAGCCCCACAGATGCAGCTCACAGTCATATCCTCTCTGAGCTGCAGTGCAACATGATCGTCTGAATGCTTCTCCGAATTAGAGAAGCAACATTAGGCCCATCCTCTGTTCCTCCCAGAAACTTTTACTGCAGCCACAATCCTCGCCCACCCCCGCTACTTCCCTCCCTCCCTTACTTAGCAGAGTTTGGGTCTGTCTGTAGGCGATACCAAAAACCGAAAATAACAACTGCATCATTAAGAGGCTATTAAGCTGGGGTTTTCCCTCTCCTGTATATAGGTTTAGTGCATGTAAATGGTCTGCAAAGGCTAAAATCCACACCCCACTGTCTAAAACGCTTCCAATGTCATCACCTTAACATCCGGACCATAGTGACATCACTAAATAACACTCTTCTTCTATTGGCTAGTGCTCCAACACATAGTAATAGTGATAGGCTAAGGGGCGGGACATCTCTAAGCGGTTGACCAATCACAACAGAGCTAGCCAATCAGAGCAGACTGGACTCTGGTTTCAGACAGAGGGTGAAAAGGTGCTGCAGCACAGGCAGTACGAGGAAAATAAAGAGCTTTTCTGAACATTAACGCATGGAGACATGTCAGTAGAGACACTACATACAAACATGAACCTGGAAATGAGCAGAATAGGGCCCCTTTAAAGCTATAAGTACAGTTTTTAGGCTTTAATGTTGTCCCGCTGAGCCTCAAGATAAGGATGTGTCACATTACGTTTGAAGCGGAGCCCTAATTAAACACTGACCATAACTACACACACTTCCCCTTTCACAGGAGGGGATGCGTCAACATTTACAAGGAAATACAAGCTTTTTCTCCAACAGGAAACAGCTGGCCTCAACCTATATACGGCTTTTGTCTCCCTCATCAATGTGGTGATAAACAAAAGATGTTTCTTCCATTGTAACCTCACAGATGGAGTCATCTTTGCAGCCGTGCACCAACGTCATATATGACCTAACTCTGTCTGGGAAAACTGCAGCTTTCGTGGTAAAACATTCACACATGTTGTCTGAAGGAACTATACTCTGGTCGAGGTTTAGCAGGGCTTGTTGTACAGGGACTATACATCCTTATCCTCAGCTTCACTTGGGGAATAGTTGGAAAAATGTATGCCGTAGACTTCCAGTCAGTGTTGTTGTCCTCGGATCCTCCGGGAAATGCTGCTCAGCCTGACAAACATGTCGACCTGTGACCCGTTCTGGCTGAGCAGAGAGGTGGATGACTGAGCTGTGTTTGCACTCACACAGAGGCGCGCAGAGAGCAGGTCAAGGGAAGGAAAACAGGAGAGCACAACAACACAAGTTGGCCGATCATAGCGGATATAATGAAGGAAACGAAGAATCAGGGGTATCAAAAGAGGAAGGAATGACATGTTTATAGACGAGATGCAACATTAAAAAGGAATATCTTGACAATTACGGAAATTCACTTGTTTTCTTGTCCAGTCAGGGGGGAGTTTCACACCACTTCTCTGGTATCGTGAGTCATAGTTTAGCATAGTTCAGAAACTAGCATAACTTTGTCCAAGGGGGGGACAAAATCTGCCTACAAGCGCCTCTTTAAGATCAATAATGAACATGTTATTTTGCGTGGGTTTAATCAGTAAAAGAACTACCGTGCAAACTCCAGGAAGTCACTGCATTTAGCAAAGAAAAAGCACATGATTCCCCTTTAAATCTGCATTTTGACACTTTGTTTTAATAAGAATTAAATAAATAAGGCGCAAGTTATTCTGTTTCAACAAGCTGTCTAAGTCCTGTCGTCCCACTCTGCTAACCTGAGCTGAAAAGTACATTTACTGGAGTACATTTTGAGGGCAAATATTGCACTTTTACTATTCGCAGATCAAGATTATTCATATAATATACAGATGAGTTTATAACTGATGCTATTCTTTTATCATTTAAGCTACCAAGTAGTATGTTAAGTAATAAAAATGTGCTCCACCTGTACCTGCTGCAACATTAAAGTGATCAACACATTAATGCACAACTCATTAATCAGGAATACAAGACCTACAGGAAAGGGAAAACCCCAAAAGCATATTAGGGCCGCTTATTTTTAGGGCCCCTAAAATAAGCAGGAAACATACTGGTAGTAGCATTTCTACACTTCAGTATCACTACCTCTTCTTCCTTTTAGACGTTTAGAGCTTCATCCTGCAGCCCGACAAACCACTGAAGCTATCTCAGACACCCAGACCTGTCAGAATGCTTGACAGATTAACACCTGACTGGTAAAACCAATAGGAGGGAGGGGGGGAATGCGCTTGGCAGAGTGCTGGGGATGGCTCACAGGGTGGAAAGTATGAGGTGTGAGTTATCACTGGGAGGGAAATGACAGAAGCCCAGATGATGAGTGAGTGCTACTACTGTTGACATTCCTCACAAATGTTCCAGACGAGTTCCAGCGGCACCACTAAACCCTACCATTACCCAAAATGTGTTTAATCCACAGCTCTTTCTGACGTTTGGGACAAATTTCTTCTGATCTATATCGCAGCGATGGCACAGATCTGATCTCCCTACACCATCTAAGCCGTGATTAGGAACTGGCAAAAGAGCAGCAGCGGATCTAACCCGCTCCTTAACTCTGCTAATCCTGTTCCCATCCATCAGGGTCTGAGTCAGTCCCGTAAAGCTGCCAGAACGACACAGACGTCCTGAGCAGCCGGCTTGCACGCTGCAGGAAAAGCTGATGGGAGTTTCAGGGGAGAAAGTCTCACTTTTAATGGCCCAGTTTGAGATTAATGGATGATTTATTCAGTACGTGCCTGTGCGCATGTGTAGCTAAGGGCTGCTTTTTAATGGGACAGATATCCACGTACTGTTGTGGACGGAGGCAGCAGCAAAACGTATTTTTGTCCTTCATTTGTTTGTTATTCATACCGGAGTAAGGGACTTTATTTAGAGTATTTTCTAACGTATCATCAGATTCCTTTCACCAGAAATAGCCGTGCTGGAAAGGAGTGTCCACAGCAGTTCAGTGCTTTGTTTCCTATCGGTGGTCCGGTCTGTTGAGCTCTATATAATGTACAGAATACACAGATCATGTATCGGTTCCTCATACAAGCTCACTTCAAAATATCCCTTTACCTCTGTACACAAATTTATACCATGGATTTAAAGGATAAAAAAAGTGACACCATTTTGGATTTATTAGCTGTTATGTTAAGTTTTCATTTTTGTGGAATGTAATTAGGTTGGTGTGTTTATGAAGACAGTATCCATTCTTTGGATGAAGAATAACCATCTTTTAGGTCCTTTTTTCCTGCCTTTGTCTGTCTCTGCCCTGCTGACTGCACCTTTTGGACCGAGTAAAGTGAAAGTATTTCCCCTCACTCTTCCCTCATAGTGGTCTGTTTATGTATCTCCTGTCCCAGCATGCCTTGAGAGGAGGGTGCTACAGCAGCATGTCCTCACCATTTTTGCGTTCGTTGAGAGGAGGCAGTGGCTGCAGCGACAGCTCCTCCATCTCGTGGGTCACCGCCTCGCTCTGGGGACTCGGCAGCAGCAGACTGGACATCTCAAAGTCCCCCTCGACTCCCAGCTGAGACGCCTGGAGCTCCATGTCGCCTCAGGAGGGGAGGCAAGGAAGTGGGGGGATGAGGGTCACCGTCTCTTTGGTTGTGTCTCGCTGCTTCCTGAGAGGAAACAAAAACAAATATAGTAAATAAAGTAACTGCAAAGAAACGCTATGGGTTTCATATAAATTAAAACCCCCAGAATTATTAGAAACTCAGGATTTATTTATAAATGTCTCTTTCCACAAAATAAACATTATAAATATATTTAATATAAATGTGAAGTTTAAAAATATATAATTCTGATCCAGACATACTGTACATATGTATAGTTTTAAATACATTTAAATATATGTAAAATATTTGTGGGTTTTATTTTATTATTATTATTACAAGAAATATTTATGATTTTTTTTAAATTCATTTGTGGATTTAAAAAAATATATAGTTTGCAGATCTCTTTTGTGTTTTATTAAATATATTTTGGGGTTTTTTGGTTTGTGTTTTATTAAATATATTTGGGTTTTTTTTGTTTGTGGATTATTATTTATTTGTGTTGTTTTTTTTTATTAATTAGTAGATTTTTTGGTCAACTTTTTTGATTTGTGGAATTCTTTCTTCCATCAGTGTTTGGGGATTGTTTTTCAGCTTTTAGATTTTTTAACATTTATATACACAATGATAAATATTGCGTGTGCACATTGAAAACACATCACTGCATGATTCTTCTGTGGGTACCTCAAGACCATCAGTAATGCAGAATAATAACCATCATCCTGCAGGAATGACTACTTCACCAAACTGCTGAAATGTGAAAGGGTGGCATTTCATTAAAGCCATCTGGAAGAGCTCAGTTGCAGCCCAAATTATTCATTAAACGAGATGGCTATTATGCAGAATAATCGCCTCAAACCGCGAGAGAAACAACGCCAAGCTGTGCATGAATGTTCCCTCTGTCCCGTCAGGCTTCATAATCGGTAATATGACGTCGCCGTGGTGGTTTCAAGCGAGGGGAACGGGAACATTTTGGGGATAGAAAACAAACAGTTAAGTATCCATGGCTTCCCAACAGCCTCTTAACGGGCAGACTTGCTATTTATCGCTCCGCAGCAGCACCCACATGTTGCCGCTCTCCGCCCTGATGTGTGGACTTTGGCTGAGGAGCGTTTTGTTCCTATAGGCTGCTTCAGCTCTCCCTGTAGGTCCGTAAAGAGAGACTATGGGACTGATGCTGATGCCTTGCATGCATCCAAACCAAACAAATCCTAATCCCTGTGTGTCATCATTTCTCATATTTGAAAGATTGTATCATGATCTATTTAAAATGCTCTGTTGCTCAGTACTCTGTTCTTTCAAAAACACATGCACTGGATGTCTGCTCTTTGCCAGGATAAAGGTCTTCGATTGTTTAGCTTTTTCAAAAGTATTCACCACTGCCATTTAGACCACACCTGGTGTTCCTCAAGTACAAGTCTATTATATTCCTGTGGTCAGAAAAGAGGGGAGATGAAAGAAGATAAATCAGAAATGAGTTGCTAGAATACTTTTGAAGTAAATGACAACTTCTTTTTGTTTTTCTAATATTATTTTCACCCGTTTTTTTAACCAATCAAAAACAGAAAATGGTGAATTTTATATCATTTATAAAAAATAAAAATAATCACCCCTGAAATTCATGATTGCAAACTTAATTAGGTTAATAATGACACAAAAAAACTAAAAATCTAATCATAATTATCGTCCAGTGGAGGCGATTCAGGCAGGAGTGTGTGCGAGAGAGGGGTTTTAGCCTTTGCAGACCACTAACATGCACTAAATCCTATATAAACACACTGCAGGAAAGGGAAAAAACCCCAAAGCACAGCAGGGCCTCTTTAAAATCAGACTGCCTGTTTACTCTGTTATCTGTGACATGTTGCGTGTGTGTGTGTATTCTCAGAAATCATGTATTGAAACTGGAGTCAATCCCCGTTCCCTTCACTAACAATCAGACTTCCAGCGACCGCTGCAAAATGACTCTCTAAAACTTGGCTTCTGATCGGCAGTCTCTTTCTGGCCCCTTAATGATGATGAAGTGGCATTAAAAGTCCGCCGCGCTGCAGACGTTACCGAGGCCTTGATGTTTAACCTTGGTGGTTTTGCTCTGACAGAACAGCATTACCGGCTCTGCAGTAACAGCTTCTTTAGTGGCGAACACGTCTCGGCTCTGTAGCGTTTAAGTGCTTTCTATGGCTGAGAATCAAACTGTGCATCGTGAGCTGTGAGGCCTTATGCTTCACATATGCCGTGCCAAGGCAGAGCAGTTAGAAAGAGCACTCTCTGCATGCGTTCACTCGATGCTATTCTTCTGTCTCGGGAAGTCATTCAGCAATGAAGTGCATGAACATCAGCTATTCAGGTACTGGATTTCCCTGCAGAATGATCTTCCTTCCCTTCAGTGTCTCCGACAAAGAGGTTGTAACACGAACTGTGACGGAAAAATAAACCGCACCTGATTGGTATTTGAAGTATCTGGCACTGAACTAATATCCTAAGTGAGATGCTGCGGGATTATCTGATGCATGTTTTGATTGGGATCAGATAATAGCCACTTAGTTTGGAGTTTAGTTTGAAAGGAATCCAGGCTTTGATCACATTTACAGATCTGGAAAAGCATGTTTGACAATCCTGGTTTCACTAAGGATTCTGCAGAAGGAAATACAACATGTGTTTGTGTGCATGAGGCGAGAAGCTAGACAAACAGCAGCTTGGTTGGTAATTGCACCAATTGTTGGTCATTTAATAATATTTAAGCTGTAGTGGATGAGCTCTTTCCTACCTGTAGTGGCAGAGGACAGTGAGGAAGAGAGGAAAGAGACGTCCGGGTGAGTTCCTGTGAAGAGTGGAGCTAAGCCATGGAGTCAAACCTGTGAGGAGAGAGAGTAGCAAACATAAATATCACTGATGCAACTTTACGATCCAGCAGGATTGTAACTTCCATAACCAGAGGATTAGAGTTATGTTCAGCCCTGTAATGTTTATTAAGTCACAGTGAGTTGTTTCCGTTCAATTATTTTCTTTTCTGTGAGTCCAGACATGTTGCTTTTTGCTGCTCCGTCTTTCTGTGTTTATTAAAATCAATTACAAAAGTCCATGGATGTCATATCACAGACAGCAGGACTTAAAAACAACCCCAAAAAGAACACAAACTTATGCTATTTTCAGGTCAAAGATATAATAATAAATATCTCAGAGAGTAAAAAAGGAGACCAACTACAAGAAAGCAATGTGGTAAATTGTCAAGTAAATTTCCCCAAATTACAGTGAAAAGAATAAAATATCAGGCGTTTTTCTAGACAAATATAGTACGACTGCGTCCACTTCCAGCCCAAATTAGGCCCCGCCCTCTTTCCGGTGAAACTCCTGCATCAGATCCAAGTGGAAAATAATAGTGTCTTCATGTCTGAAAGCTGCTGAGTCATATATTGCTCCTCAAACAACAAATGAATCCAGAGTTCTGGTTTCTTTATTTCCAGAAAAAAAGGAGAGTAAATAAGGATCAGAAATCTCAGTCTCAGTCACTCGTCCCCCGGCAGACCCACCGGACTTCCATCCCCTATTTATTCTCTGTAAGCTGTCTCTGCCGTCTGACCAGACATCTGACACCATCTTCATACTTCTGGACTCATTAAACCCTTTCTGACCAACAGAGAGATTGTTTTCTGGCGTCACTTTAAAATTTTACAGGGAGAAATCTGCCTCTTGGTTTGAGGGCGCAGAGACCCTGTGACCCGGTTTAGATAAAACCCTGGACTATAATATAATAATAGAAAGATCTGCATCAATGCAACACAAATGATGCTTACAAATGAAATGAGCACAAAAGCAGACCCTGTCGCTTGATGTGTTTGAAGGTAAGTGGAGAATAAACCAGATGCTAAGCACCACTTGAAGAGGCCTGAATGAAAGTAGCCGACACTCAGGGTCTCATCAACGTGACGAGTAGACGTTGCTAGGAAAACCTGCAGCGGTCTCTACGGCAGAGGAAGTGGATCCTCCATGCAGAGACAATAGGAACCGTGAGCGCAGCGCTGTAATGGAGCATCAGGCTGCAGACTGAGCGAGGAAAAATCAATCAAACCAGAGAAGCTTTCAGGACTCTTCAGGACGGTTGCTAATATAACTAACTGCTTCATGAGTCACATTACGGACGCTAACGGCAGATAATGGTGCTTTACAACGTATATATTTGCCTTTTACGGTTGTTTATTATCCTTCACCACAGCATCATTCAAACAGCATTATCGTTAAGCCTTGATCTCCTGAAGGTGCTTTACTAACATTTCCCTAGAAATATACCAGGGATATATATAATATATAAGAAGATCATATTTGCACAATATTACACATTTTGCAGCAGCTGATGTTGACTTCCTGCAGGTGTGTTGCATAGAAATACTACATGTAATCACACACATTACATAAAAACTTGTATTAAATGTATATTCTATCGATACGGATCTTTTTTCTTAGACTTTACATTATTTAATTGGCATAAGTGTACATTTTCTGATTTAAAGGCTGATTTACACTAAAGTGATGCCATTTTCAATATTTTTAATTACCCAATAATTCATTATATCCCCATTTCTGATAATTAATAATCAAATGTCTTATTGTTTAAATGTTTTGTAAGAGCACAGTCAACCCAAGAAAATTTGATATCCACTTTATCGACCAGGTCAAAAATGAAATGATCAATAAAAACAACAAAAACCCACTTTTTCTGGGCTTTTTTTCCCCTTTCTCTTTTAATATTTTTAATAGGAAAAAATTGAAAAATGAGACCTTTTAATATTTTGTAAAATAATATAAATTCCCCAAAATTAAATATGTTAAAAAAAAAAAAAAAAAACCGTTAATTAGCAGGTAAATGCTTTAAATCGTCCAAAATAACATACCGAAGTGACAGAAGTATTCAGAGGACTTCATGCTGTTTGTGTTTATGTGTTTATGGTGGGGGGTGTAAATGAAGATACAAAGTGAAAGGGAGAGAGGAGGCTAAAAGGAACACACCACAGTCACGGCTGACGGTGGAATAAACATCAGAATCAAAGAGCAGACCCAGATGGCAGCGCTGCGTGTCGCTCTGCCCCGAGCAGTTCTTTTAAAATGGCAACCAGTACCATGTGTTTCATCAAAGGGCGTGCAGACGTACGGTAAACACACACCGGCTAGCACCAGAGGTGGGCTCAACAGCAGAGGGAACATAAACGTTAGGGCGGTCATATCTCATTCTGCTCCGAGGAGGCAGGGCTGCGTGACCTGCCTCTGGGTGTGTGTGGTATTTGAACCCTGGCACAGGCGATGTAGCAGCATTGTGTTGTGGGACAACAATTGATATTAACAAGCGTACCCATCCCTTCCTGTCAGCACTGCGCACTTACTAAACATGTGGGCCAACAACCTGTGATCCTCTCTGCTCAAAGCAACATGTATTTAAGACAAATAGATATCTGTTTCCACCGCACCCCGACCATGAGAGTCTAAATGAAGTCTAAATAAGAATCTTCCCTTTGTGCATGAAGCTTAAAAAGATTAAGGTGGTAGGTGTTATGAACTTGTATCCTCATGGTTGATGGCACTTACTGCACGTTTTTTGGGATAAAAGCACGAGCTAAATGAAACGCCACGCAATAAAAAACCCTAATAAGGGGATAAAAACTTTCTGAATAACATCAGAGAGAAAAATAGCCTTCACTGCCTGAAATAAACATGGGTATGGGGTTTCGGGGACACACAGACAATGATTGCCAGAAGCTAAATAAGTTCATATTCAATCAGTATTTGTACAGCTAGTGAAGAACAGCAACAGTGGCAACAACTGGACCGCCTGCAAGGGCCTGAAAAGCCAGAGTCCATTTACATGCACCAAAACCTATATAACACACAAGAGAAAACCCCCAAAAAGCATAATAGGACCTCTTTACCCTAAGGGACACTAACATTGCCTCATGTGACGGTTACTTTTTAATATGCACCTCCTAAACACCCTCACAATCGAGCTCAATGCATCTCAGACAAAGCTAAATGAAGCAGGTTTTTTTTAAACTGAGAACAATGAATGGTCTCAGGTCTGTGTTTTATTATCGACAGCAGATCAGAGTTCAGCTAAGTGAACCATTGAGTGGACATTCTGGCAGCGTGATGATGACAGTATCTGGGAGTGTCTCTCGCCCCGGGGCTGTTCTTTCTCTCCCTGACGTATAAAGGATTACACATATGCAGCGCAGGTGAGAGGGTTTATATGACCGTCTGCTGCAAAAATCTTCTTGGTAATTGTTTTACGGCTGGTGGGATTGAATGAAAAACATACTAAAGAGCTTAAGAGCATGTGGATTCAGGATGTGAGACAGCGTTCAAAGTCTATCCAGTGAGAGCCACGTATCCACAACAGGAATAAACAGACTCCTGGTATCTTCCTGAGAGACACCAACACTTCAAATCTCTGCATACCAGGTCAAGGGTTAACTTTACTACAAATAGGCCCGGCTGTGAAGCATTCGTGTGATGAAGTAGCCCCAAGCTCTCACACATTCACTCCACTGACAGCAGGTGACAACTGAACAGTGAAGCCTTGGTCTGGAAGAGCTGGTAAACCATAAACAATAAGGAGGTCTGGTGTCTGTTAAAGGACATAAACACGCCTCTAATGATTGTTTACATGAAAAAGAACATGTGTTGAAACAGTAATAAACACATCTATTGTAAACTTGCATTACAACACACGTATCAAGTTGCAGCTCACACGCACGTCCGTCCAAAATATCCTCAAATAGCATTTAAAATTCTGGATTTTTGTCCAGAAATTTGTTAACAGAGGCCTCTGATATTGACCTTTCACCACCAAAACCTTGTCAGTTCATTCTTGAGTCAGAGTGGATGTTTGTGACAAATTGAACACATTCCTTAAAGGCGTTCGTGAAATATCCTGTTCCTGAGAATGGGACGGACAACCCGAAAACATGACGCCTCTGGTGACTGCTATCACGGACGCAGAGGAATCGAAACAAACCCTAACCCTACCATCTATAAGTCTAAAAAAATCTAGATATCCCACCTCTTAAATCACTTTTAGCATGAAAAAGACTTGCTCATTTAAGTCTCCAAAGAACAAAGCATGGCTATAAAACCGTATACCATCAAAGAGTTTGCTTGTTAAGTCCTATAAAAGGGTTACTCAGCATAAATACTGTGGGGATTAGTGAAATTGCCCTTTAATCCATTAATTATTTAACTATGTGAAGGGGACTTAAAGAAATCACACCAATAGGAAACACACACACACACACACAGCATGAGAACCACTCTATGTCAAACTACAGATTGAGTGTGCAGTTTTCTGGGCCTTAAATAGGACGCGTCTGGTTCCAACAGAAATGTCTCCTTTATCCAAAGATAAGACAGAAATGATGTCATCTGTGGCTCAGTCCCTGGAGTCACCGCTCTGCTCTGTTCCCACAGACATGTCATTTCCTTCCTTTGTGGACTTTGCTGAAAGGAGCTTCTAAAAAGAGTACAAAAGATCAATGGCTGCATGGCAAACACAATGCCACTGCCTCACCTAGGAAGACACTCTCACAGCAGCTCCACAGACGAACCTCAGCAGAGAGTGGCCTGCAATAAAGCAGTATGTAGGCTGGATATGTAAAGTAGTTTCTGATACTATGGGTTGCACGCTTTTCTGTGGGAAGACGCTCAGTACTAATGCCTCATGCAACTTTTTCCACTTTGAGGAGAGAAGGACAGTCAGAAATAGGACATTTTAATATATCTAATAAGTCTCTAGTGTCCTTTAATTCCGCACTGAGCCCCTAAGCTAAAGGGATCTGGGCAGACAGTCCTCTTGCGAGCTAATACTGCACGGGTGGCTCTAAAATAAGCAAAACACACAGAGATATACGAGACACAGTTGTAAGGATAATTACTTTTCCTTCAGCCGTACGCACAGTGTTTAGGTTAACGCTTATAATTCACACTTTTCAGTGACAGACTCGGGCCGCCCGTGAAACGGACACATCCTGCCACACTTTATGACTCACACACAGAGCGGTGTGTTTGGATTTGCTGCAGCACTACCTCACTTTTCTCACTTCAATCAATGGGGAAGGCAATAAGATAACATCATCAGGTTTACAAGGGAGGGAGGGGGGGGGGCTTGTTAAACAGTGTGCATGGTCAGTAATATTTATTGGTGTTACTTTAGTATCGCAGCGGCGCCGGGTTAGCTGCATGCCATCCTCTTTCTCCTTCATTTTTCCAACACATCTGTGCCATCTATAACAAAAGTAAAAATAGCATCTAAAAGAAAACATGAGTTCAGTAATAGAGTGATCAGTCTCCCAAATCACAGCATGCCCCAGCACTGTGATAGAGTCCTTACTCAAGTACCAAGCATTGAGAGGTATAAAGCAAATAAGTACATTAAGTCAAATACTGAACTTTTAGGTGAGTATTTGCTACTTTCTACTATTATTCAGAGGTAAAGCATGTACTTTGACTCCACTTTATTTACTAAATACATTTTGTTACTTTGCAGGTTTTGATTAATGATGGTGAAACATAAAAAAAAGACCTAAAGACAGCAGCAGTAAATCCAGCAGCTACCCTGCAGTATACAAAGCCATTCAAACTAGCTGCACCTTTACCAGCTCTGAGAACACTTTAATGATCAATCATTATAAAACATATCAGAGATATTATTCTGAAATGGACCAATCAAACAAGGACTGCTTTTACTGTCGCTACTTTAAGTACATTTAGAGGAGAGTACTTTCTACTTTCACTGGAGGAACATTTAGAATACTTTTACTGTGACAGAGTATTCCTACACTCTGGTACTTCTACTTCCCTCTGGTACTTGTACTTGTACTTCTCTCTGGTACTTCTACTTCTCTCTGGTACTATCTCTCCTTGACAACTAGATAGCATTAAGAGCAAGAACACACGTTTCCCGTAGAGGTGTTGTTGACTGACATGGCTGTCTGCAGTATCTGTTATCGCAGTGCTGGAGGTGGGTGTGGGATCAGCTAACGTTGGCTACCTTAAATCTGACAGGTGAGTGAAGATAGTGCCAAATCATTAGAAACACGATGGAGCGGCCATTGTTACAATGACTGAAAACCCCTCAATATTAGTACCAGTCAAACCCTTAATGTCCACATTGTTCCGTTACTGCACCAAGCCTCGTCTGCTCATCACAAACACTGCTCAACAACAACCACCAGCTCACAGTAAGCTCGGCTAAGCTAACCCAAGCTAACCCAAGCTAAAATGCTAAAAACAAGGCAGCCCCGCAGCCGGTCTGTGGACTCACCGATTTTAGAAGACTTGAAACCGGATGGTGTTCGGTTCACAATGAGATATCCATTATCCCAGGGAAATGGTCGTGTGTGTGTTGTTTTGTTTCCTCTAGCTGTGGGATTGAAGTTTATTTCGCGGAGTAAAATGGCTGCGACTGGGTCTAGGTTCGTTCGGATGCGGAGTGACGTAATGACGAAGCCTTGGGGGGGAGTGGCGGAGGGATCTGTCCTGTTTACCCGGCAGTCAGCGTTTATTATCCTGCCGTCAGGATGACTAGTTTTTTTATACTTAATTTCATAACAACAACACTAATACTTTCTATCAACAATATGTCTGTTATTTCACTCACATATGATTAGGTAGTTGTTGCTGTGGGAATCTGGCAGATATTCAAGGTGACATAGATCACAAATTCTCAGAGCTATGCAGTCAAACTGATGCAGGGAAACTCCTTTTAATTGATCAAGTACTCCCAGGACTTCCTTGAATACAGGGCAATTTAATAATACAACTTATCTTGTGTCCTTTTTCGTGAATGAATGCAGTTTTTCAGGTAAAATAATGCAAATAATTAACAAGGCATTATAGGACACAGCAGGATCTAAAAGTACAATTCAAGCACTTTCAAAGTACATTAACCATTTTCCGAGTCTTAACACCTTTATCATCACATATACATTGTTACCATAATTGCATTTAGGATATACACCCTCATAAATTCAATTATATTGCCCTTTTTTATTTTACCAGCTGCTCATATTAACTTTGATTGTATATTTGATCATGTATCATAATCATAATGCTTGCTTTTTTATTAAGGGATCCAGATATGACTTACCTACATAAGCAGGTAAACACAAGAGAATATATATAGATTTTCTGGTTTTACATTATTGATTGTGTATATAAAATCCCATATTATGTAGGAACTGTAACACTGTTCAGGAGTGTATCCCAGTCTAGGATATCGCTCATTTCAAAACAGTTCAAATTGAGAATATCAAAAGAATTTTAGACTTTTTACAAATCTGAAGTTCAATAAAAGGGTCATAAATCACGGTTTAGCTTTATTTATTCAAACAAAAATATTATAAAATATTTTATTCTTTTTGTCAAGTTTTTTAAAAACATGTAAGAAAAGTAATTCATAAAATACAACAGAATAAATACTGCAATAAATCAGTTCATTCTGTACATTAATATAATATTTAACTCTTTGATGACAGGCTCATTCTGTACACATGTAAGGTGTGCCATTTTCATCCAAGTTTACATTGAAAACTAGTCCTCCTGATACCAGGAACACTATATTTATATACCTGATAGATGCTTGGAAGAAGAAGAAAGCACATTTGATTAACCCCTTTTGGAGCAATTACATTCCCACGCCCATCATGTCTGCTTGCCCTTCTGCACAGGAGCAGGGACATTAGCGACGTTATGCAGAAACTCAAACAGCATCTTAGCGTTTTTAGCGCTCTCCAGTATTTCTGCCAACCTCTCCTGACTGAGGTTGGCTAAATCTGCCAGGCTGTCTGCGTTTTTTACAAGAGCCCTGTAGTTTTTCATGTTGACTCCAGGCATTTTCAACAGGAAGTCATACGGCCCGGGGTTGTAAAGGTCAGTTGACTCGGCCACCATGTCGGATTCGCCTGTGACTGCCTGAGCAGCGGCACCGTCCGGCTCCAGGCAGCCTCGTTTCAGATCCTGGAAGAGCTCGGCGGTGGCGTGGGGGGAGGGGCACCAGAGTATACGGAGCCGGGGGAAATGCAAAGTGAGTAAGGTCAGTTTTGAAGAAATGTCATTGGACGATATCTCATGACGGAAATCGGATCGGGCCATGAGAGAAAATGGTTTGGCCGGGTCGAACTCAATGAGCAGCACAGGTTTTTTGTAGTAGCGAGTCATGGAGAGACACTGGGTGTAGAGGCGGCCGCTCTGTAATGAGCCAATCAGATCACTGACGCTCTTCCGCTCGACGCACGTGTCCGGGGTCAGGATGTAGTCGCCTACTTCTAGGGTGACGGGATCGATGTCCAGCCCGCGGCGGTGCAGCAACGAGGGCAGCTCACTGCGAAACTCACGCATGTCCACGATGACTCGGGACGGCTCTTTGGGCTGCTCCTGGCCTCCTGGTTAGGGGACAGGAAATGGGAAAATCAAAACAATCAGACACTTATTGAAGCAATCCTGGGACTTTTATAAGGGAAACTGTCCAGGAGAACCAATCTAGATGTCTGTAAAATGACTAAATTAATTAAATCCATGCCTGCTTTATGGGTGTTGGTAGTGGCGTTTGCAGGCTCTAAATTTCTTGCGAGGTCCAGGTTGGTGTCTTCCCGCCCCTCCCTCTCCTCTGGTATCACCATAGTAGCTTTTTCCCTGCAGAGAAACACACACAGTCACCAAAGAGAAACCAACTTCAACAAAACACGCATCCTGAAAGAGAAGTGTTCCTGACCTGATGAGGTGTTCGAAGGCTCTCTTCTCCTTGGACAGCGCCGTCAGGTACTTCTGTTCCTCTGTGGATCCTCCATAGATGAGGAAATACACCCTGAGTGTTTTCCCGGGTCGGCTAGCTTTGTAGATCTCCAGCTGGCGTACGAAACTGATCTCGGCGTCGTACAGCACCACGAAGCTGGGCTCCACCTCGTGCAGCACCCGCGTCAGGCTGTGGGGGTCAGTGAGGCCCTTCAGTGGGTGGAGGACAGTCAGCGGCTCCTTCAGGATTCCATAGTACGCATCGGATGACAAATCAAGCTTCATCTGTTCGTCCTCCTCCGTCATGTTGTCCTCGTCTCCACTGCTGCCCATCATCGCCGCTTCCTCCGCCCCGTCCTTCCCCACCATCTGGGTCAGAGTCAGAGACGGTCTTTTTTTACTCTTTGTGGTTTTTTTCTGTGCCGGCTCTTTCCCTTTGGCTCCTTTTTTGTTCCAGCTGTTGCCCTTTTTGTGGTAATCGAGGTCGAGGGCAGTGGCCGCAGCGGAGTCCCGTTTGCCCATGGTGCGGGTGTAGAGGCCATTTAGCAACGCCTCGGAGCCTTGCCGGATGTACTGCTGCAGCTGGGCACAGGTCCGGTCATCACTGGCACAGATCAGCACCCGACCTGGGGACACGTTAGGCAAGCCAGGGTCAGATGAGTGTGTGTGTCCTTAAGTTAAAGGGGCCCTATTTTGTGGGTTTATATTTGTACTTTGTTTCTTAACTGTGAAGGGAACTTTGGGATTTTAGCACTTGCAGACCATTTACATGCACTAAAAACTATACAACACACTACAGGAAAGGGAAAACAACGCATTAGAGGGCCTTAATTGGTACTTTTGTCATAATAAACCAAGAGTTCTATAGTTATTCAGTCTTTTGTATTCTTTTTTTAATGCTGACTAACCCTTTTTTTAGATAAACTCATCACTAGGAAACTTTACAGCCTTTACACAAGTCTTTGTAGAGATCTGATAAATCAACTAATCAATTACTCGACCAAATCGTATTAGTGTTAGTGGACTAAGAGTTTCTTATGTCAAGGACAGCCCTAATTGGCCCTAATTCAATTGTTAATCCATCCCTTTTAGCCGACTCTGCAAATACGTTTAACCTTTGAAGATCGGGTGTTAGAGCTAAATCCTTATCTCTATTTCTTTCAAATTACTTGAGCTACTCCTTACTCTTTCCATGTACCTGCAAATAAACTGCAGAAGTACCTTTTAAAAAGGTACAGGTAGTCCTGATCAACGATAACTGGCTTACTGACTCACTCAACTTGAATGCAGCCATTGGTAATTGGTAAAGGTATTGAGTTAAACATGGGCTTCTCCTGCTTTGTCACGAAAAACACTTGTACTGGGAGAAAGCCCTGTTCTGTAGAGGTATTTTCTGCAGATTCAGGGGGACTAGTTTGCCTTACTGCATGTGTAACGTGTATAACATAGTTCACTAAGAGGCGGACCGCGGTCCAGGTCCGGAACCTGATGCCGACCTATACGGACCCGGACCGTGCACACATTTTCAAATCTATTTTAGTTATTTTCTCTATTTTATTTTAAATGCAGCCTGAGTGCAACATTACAAATATCTACAGTATTATTCTGAGTATCCGTATAGTTCAAGGGACAACACATATTGTTGTTTTTGAATTGTACTTTGTTTGTTTGATGAGACAGTCAGTTGTTGATTACATGCAGATGTTGATACAGCTACTAGGTCACCGCTAATGTATATCACACTCATTCATAACGCCAGTTAGACATTTTGATGTTCCGGACCCTTGCTTTAGAAAATGTTCTCTTACTAGACCTCGTTGAATTTTAGTTGAATACCCCTGGTGTATAAGAAGCAGTAAACCAGGACAGAGCAGCACACCCTGAGGGGGATGACTTTGCATGACGGCCTTTCTGCTGGATGTATATTCAAAATAGAATTAAAATTGTAGATTTCATCTTCTTGTGTGCTGTTCCTATGCATATTTGAATTAACACCAAAAATGCCTTTGGGAAACTTTAAATTATAGAAAAAGGAGGTGCAGTGTCGACATTATGGACCCGTATAACAGAACTGAGCTCTGACCTGGTTCATGTTGAGCGCTCTTGTTCTCCTTCTCAATCTCCTGCAGAACCTCGGTCAGAGCCTCCCACTTCGGGCTCTTCTCCAGCACCAGTTCCCGCTTCACCTCTGAGACACACACTTAATGTTAGCCTTCAATCTCACATCGATGCACATGCAAACAGAAGAGGATGCAGATGTGTGTTACCTGAGGAGGACTTCTGCTTCTCTGCCTCCACTCCCAGTTTGACTTTCTTCTTGCTCTCTGGGAAGCGGTACACTCGTCCCCTGGCGTTCATAAACATGGAGGTACTGGAGTCGATGAACAACCACCCTGATGGTAGCGTAAACAAACCAGGAGGTGAATCACAAAGTTTAAGTTCAATATTTACCCTCAGTACATCAAAGTAAGATCTAGTTTACCTGAGTTGGATCCAAAGTTCTTCTGGCTGGAACGCAGAGACTCGAGCAGGTTCAGGAAGGTGACGCAGTCGTACTGGGTGAGGTAGAGCAGCAGGACCCTCAGCACCTTCAGGTCCTGGACCAGAGCCTTGGTCTTTGCTCCCAGCTGGTGCCACAGAGGGTCCAGATAGTGACGGATTGTCTGGATAAGAGTAAGCCAAACTTCAAAAACAGGAAACTCAGCTTGTCAAATTAGACACCTAATCAGATAAAACACCCGCCATAAGGAGGCCATGATTGCTGTCTTTAAGTACGATGTTCATTTTCTTGTTTGAGGTAACATTAAGCCTTCTAAATAAAGAAGAAGCTGTATTTCATCTCTAAAGGGGCACCTTTTCGAAGGCGTTTCCCAGCGTGTTCTCCAAGGAAAGGTCCTCTGACTCCAGGCTGGGGTTGTATCGCTTCAGCTCCTTCAGACAGGCGCTCATGATGTCCAGGATGGAGCTCTGGATGGCCCTCATGGCCGGAGTCAATGACACATGGAGCTCCACCACCTCCGGCTTGTGTCTGTCCAGCGCTGTGTTTACTGACGCTTGAAACCTGTTGAATTAAGCAGGTTACATATGAGCTTTTCCTTCTATGACGTGTCTTCATGTCTTCTGTGAAAAAGGTCTCATACCTGGGCCACAGGTAGAGCTTCTTGACGAAGAGGTTCCTCATCACACGCTCCACCTGGCAGAATCCGGAGGAGAAGGACGTGGCCTTGTCAGTGAAGGCTTTAATGAAGCCTGTCTTGTTCTTCTGTCTGAACAGGCGGAGGATGAAGGCCTCCTGACACGACTCGATGATTTTATGAGCACGATACACCAGGATGCCTGAGGGGGGGGGGGTATGCAGAGAGACAGTGTGTGCATGTTAGTGTTGGTCTCTGGTTATTATGAGACATCAGCAAGGCCAAAACTATTTAAAACCCTTTAAACTCTTTTCATCCATGATTAAGCAGCGGTCTGACCTGAGATGAGATGAGCGGGGATGCGGTCAGTGAGGAAGTCAACCACCAGGATCCTGCTGGTGACGAACAGCACCCCCCCCTCGGTGTAGACGTTGTATCTCTCAGCGCTATGCACGTCGCTGGTCACCGTCCTCGGCAGGTGGGTCACACCCTCCCCTCGCAACTGCTCCGTGAAATACTCCTGAGAAGATAAAGTATTAAGTTGAACATCTTTACATTTTATTTACAGGAAGAAATGTCTACATTTCCGTACCTAGGAGGAGTCACATTATAAGCCTATCATATTGTTTCTACTTAAAGTTATCTTGATTCACCATGCATTTTCATTTTCACTTATATGGTTTTTCTATGACTTCATACAAGTGAAAATGGAAATGTATGTTTCAAACTGAATTTTCATAGTCATACCTGGCTTTACAGTAGACAATATTAAAATGCAATTCAAATATGAAAATGTAAATGCAATGAAGCTCAAAAGAAGAATTAAGGACAAAGTAATTCACTGATCACTCCTAAAATAACATGACATGTATGATTTCCAAATTCACAGACCATTGCCATCTCATGCATGAGCAATAATCCATCTGTTTTTAGATAAGAATAAATAAAAAAGACTAATTTCACTTCAGGGTGATAGCAGGCCACAACAAATAGCCACTCAGATAATATCAGGAATTCCTGATTCTGGAGTTTCAAAATAAAATACCTTTTAATTTCCTTATATGTGTCAGGTCCCTGTTTTTTTTACGACTAAATAAAAAACTGTCCATATCAAAGGATAATTTCCCTCCAGGCCACCTCAGAAAGCCACGAACGAATATCAGGAGTGAAAATATCATAATATAATATATTGTGGAATTACTTTTTCAAGTGTCATTAAAGACATGTCCCTCGCGGGCTTCCGTAGAAGCGCCTAAACACCGCATACCTAGCACCTGCCGAAGCCTTCATTAAACTCATGTGCTCTCACTGCTCACCTGTTCAGGTGTGGTGGTGTTCAACAGCAGGACCAGGCTGCCCTGCTCAGAGTAAACCCGCATGAACTGCAGCAGGATGCGGTCTATCCCCATCCCTTCAGCCTCCACCAGCAGACCGTCACACTCAAACAGATTGAGAAACATCTCCGTCTCAAACTCCAGCAGCGGACCCGCCATGGTGGAGGGACTAAAACACCAAACACACCAAGGTTTCTGTTAAAACGGAGAAAAAAGTCAGCTAAAAGCGACAGAAGTCATTGTGAGACAGCTGCTACTGTGCCGGCTCGCTTCTGTTGTGCTTTGTTTTGAAAAGCACTTCCGGTCATGTGACTATAAAAACAAGAGAGCGTGACGGCTTCGGATTTAGGATCGAGAGCGCCATCTAGTGACATGGAGGGTTATAGTAGGAGTGATCCACATGTATACAATAGACTAAACCTGACAATTATCATTTATTTGATCATGTCAAGCTCTTCTACGTTTATTGTTTTTACACACATGTTGAATAGAATAGAATATAAAGCCTTTATTGTCATTGCACAACAATATACAACAAGATTTGGAGTGCAACCCTGTCACAAGTACACAGTAAACGAAAACAGTTAAACAATAAAGCCGTGCCCATGCTAACAGTGTGCTTTGATTCTCTTTCAGCTTTTTCTCCTTGCCCTATTTTTGCATATCCTTTTCAAATTATAATAACATGCTTCAAAACTCTTCTTTGTTGTGAATTTCCTGCATTTTGTGTAAGATTTTACTTCAGAACAGACCTAAATTCTATAGTAATCTTTATCGTTTGTGTCTCCAGTTTAGACTTTCTAAACACAAAACTGCTGATGGCCCACAAAACAATATGTCACATTGATTTAAGAGTATACTGAAAGGAGTGTTAGCAATAAAGTATACTGAAAGGACTCACTTGGTTCAGAAATCCTTTATATCCTGGGAAATTTACATAGCTACAGCAAAGGGGATGGATGCATATATGCAGATAAGTTAAAGCATGAACTGCATGTGTTTGAATTCTGTTTTAGAGGCATTTTCAATAGGAAAATCAACAAGACTGTGTTATATTTTAGCACCATCACCTAATTTAAAGTGAATATATCTGGTTGGGACCTTGTTTTTGAATGCATTGATGTATCGAACCTACAGAAAAAGAAATACACCACCACCTTTAAATAGATTCATCAACAGTAAATATTTGTGTGTGATTGAAAAATTATATGTGGCTGGAGGCATGTATGTGTTAACTCAGAATGACATTTCCTTCAGTGTTCATTCATTAATTCTGGGACAGATGTGACCCCTCGTTGAGGGTATGGCACCGCTATCTGTGTTAGTGATGGTATTAAGGTGTTTTCGGGGGGATTACTCCTGTAATGCACCGACAGGAACAGTGCTTACATAACAAATCCTGCCAGCTGGGCTTTGTAAAAACTCAGTGTTTTTTCAGCCCACATTTCTCTCTGCCACGAGAAGAGGGGACCAGAATAGGCCCGAGCTCATGAACGACAGCACTGTCTCACACACACGCACACGCACACGCACGCGCGCACACACACACACACACACACACACACACACACACACACACACACACACACACACACACACACACACACACACACACACACACACACACACACACACACACACACACACACACACACACACACACACACACACACCACAGAGGTTTTGTTGCACAGCTATGACTCACCATCGTTTTGAGACTGCAGGCTTGATTTTAGCCACTCTGATGTTTACATGTGTCACTCCTCCACTGTGGTGTCCAGATGTGGAGCCGGTTTACATAACACTACACCCTTCAGTGGGACTCAAATGATTTATCCAAACAATGCTGCACTATTTTCTCAGTGTGTCCTACTGACGTTGGTTATGCTTGAAGAGACGCTTTAATCGGTGTGTGTGTGTGTGTGTGTGTGTTAACGTTGAATCTGTCAGGAAAACTAATATCTTTTAATATCCTGCTTTTGAATAAATGAGGGGTGAAGGGCTGTTGCATAAATTGAGAAAATGTGTATTAATTAAAACTCATATTTCAGCGACTCTTCCATAACTAATGAATTTCATTAATCCTGTCAACAAGTGAAGGAGAAAGGAGTCTAATATGGGAAGTCCTTTAAAGCAGAAAATAGTTAATAGCCCAAAATCGATCACCTGAACCCCGTCCAACACCTTTAAAACAGAATACCGCCTTTGTGTTCAACACTGATGAAGGACTACCACCCCCTTTGATACTGTATGTCAGACAGAAATGCAACAGAAGTGTTTTCAGATTCATATTCCACCTAGAAACACATACTTTGTTATTAAAATGGACATTTTCAATCAGTTTTCTGGGATTTTGAACCCTGGAAAAGCTTTTATTTCTTTTGACTAAACGACTTGGTTGAATATTTAATTCTGATTGTCAATTTGGACCTTTCAGGGGTTGTTGAGTGAGTGATCATGTGCAGCGAGGTGGTCATTATAGAAGAAAAGAACACCTGATTTTGGTATCTTGATCACCCTGAAGGGTCAAAGTAGTGGAGTAAAGAGTGCAATATTTCACTTTATATTGTAGTGGAGTAGAATTATAAGGTGGCGCAGAAAGGGCATACTCGTGTAAAGTACAGAACAAGTACCTCAAATGTATACGTAAATACAGAACTTGAGTAAAGTTACTTTCCACCACTGATATCTGCATGGTTGATTGTAATTATTTGCTATGGATGAAGCTGCAGCCAGATTCTCAAACTAAGAAATCAAAAAACAGCGTCCCAAAAATATATTCTGTGCATATACATATGTGTATTTGACATTTATATGACTTAAATTAAGCTTCACAATCATGTTTCATATCATATCCAGCTGATTTTGAAATTGAATCATTAGCTAAATCAGAAAAATTAAGTCTCTTTGTCTTCGAGGGCACTTTCAATCTTTCTAACAGCAAAATGTTGCAGAATGAAGTGCATTTAGACAGAAATACCTCCTGCAGGATTGAAGTGATGCACCGTCATGTACCAGCCTACAGAGAGCAGTGGAGCGCTGCGTTGTGCAAACACACAGCTTACCTCTGAGGTAATCCATGTGTGTGAGACTGTGTCCATTCAGTTTCTTCTGCAGCTTCATGTCAGGATGAAACATGAAGCCGGCGGTTGGGATGGAGTTATAACGTGACACCATTATGACTGACCAAACAGAGAGCAGCCACACGATTCATTCTGCCATTATTTCAGTTTTATGGAACATGAAATTGAATCAAATGATGCGTAATTGTGCTCGGAGGAACCGGGGCGTCATGTGAAGGATGGCATGTTCTACGAGATGAGCAAAAGGTTTGGCGGCTGAAGTGAATCCTGACTTCACGGACGGCGTGGCGTTGTTGTAGATGATCGGAAAAACAGCTTGAAAACGATGGCAGGGATCAGATATTTAACACTGACTGCAGTGTAGGAGAAATAAAGAGGGATGGAGAGAGAAGAGAAAACAGCTGAAGGCCCGACACATCCCTGCAGCCTCATTAGGAGGAGAGTGGAGCAGCGGGGGGTTTTGTAAATGGAGGGCTAAGCCTGAGAGCCAGCCGGGCTAAACTGAGGGCCAAACTCAACGCCTCCGGAGGTTAACACACACACACACACACACACACACACACACACACACACACACACACACACACACACACACACACACACACACACACACACACACACACACACACACACACACACACACACACACACACACACACACACACACACACACAAAATATGCTTACTTGCTTTGTATCTAAGAATCAGATAGAAGGTCAATGCCTGAAAAACCTGCATTGGACCCCTTTGTTTACTTTCTGTACATAATGACATCACTATGTAACACTCGACGCTCTTACTGGCTATCTCCAACACATTGTACATGATATGCTAAGGGTGCAGAGCCAACCAGCTAACCAATCAGAGCAGACTGGGCTCTGGTTTCAGACAGAGGGTGAAAAGAGGTGCTGCAGCACAGGCAGTATGAGACACATAAAGAGCTTTCTGAACATTAGAGCATGGAGACATGTCAGAGAAGCAAAAGCTACTGATATGAACCTGGAAATGAGCACAAGATTGCTCCTTTAATTAAAAAAAAGCAGCAGCAAAAAGAAAACTCTTTCTGAAGTAAAGGTTAAAGGCAAGGCTTTTAGAAATGTTTTCCTAAGGACTGTGAAAAGAATAACATCCCGTCAAACCCACAAGGACTATTTTGTATCACAAAAACAGATCGCTCATCTGGAGTGTAATCAAAGTGCACGGTACCAAAGACTCCTAGACTGCACCTCAGATTTAACCAATTACACAGGGTCAAATCATAGAAAAACCAGACTGACTGAGAGCCTTTTTTGTGCCCAAAGCAGTCGGAAATAACTGAGATGAGATATAGGGAATAAAATGAACTCCAGCACGGCACAGAAGATGGCCGCTGCATGTCGAGCATTTCAGGCTGTCATGAAGCTTGTTTTTCCGGCACCACAGTGGAACGTGACTGAAGATTACAGTGCTTGGGAAATGGCAGAGTGGCGCCTGCATGTTCACAAATTGGGATTATTACAGAACACCCTCGGCGCTCTGAAATATAGATGAGAGAGGAGCATTTTGGCACTCAGAGCTGGGTCAAGAAGCACCAGTCAAGCAGCCCGTGGAACGCTCATCCATAACAACACACAGAAGTCCTTTCTTTGTTTACGAAATGGTGGGAGCTGATTACAAAAAGCAAAGACACCTTTTTGTTTTTCCAGGGCTGCAATTTGCATATATTATCAATGACAAAACAAGGGAATAAACATGTTAGCATAGCAGAAGGAGAGAAAAACCCCCACTTAAGGTCCAACAAAGCGTGCAAAAGCAGCAGAAGAATATGAGGCAAATTCTATTGAAGCAAATGTATGGCTTTTATAAGAGGCATGAACGAGGCGCGCTGCCTGTCACATCCACTTTAGCAAATCACGGTGAAGGCGGATGCCAATAAAACGGGAGGCGAATGTGGTGTTTGTGAGGAAAGATGAGAAAAACAGGGAGAGGAAAAAAGACAATAACAGGAAGTGAAGACACACAGATAAACACATTTTTCTTGCCAGAGTTGCACAACGGCTGGCTTTGTCAATGAGCATATTAGATGAATAATTCAAGGCGGCTGGCGGGGTGGAGGTTTTAGAGGGTGGTGTTGGGAGGTGACAGGGGAGACATGTTGCAGACTTGAGTGGATGTCAGTGACGCATTAGAGGGAATGGCTGTTTGTGACAATGTTTGGTGCGAATATGAGAAACAGATGAAGGGTGCGAGAGAAGAGAAACACGGCAGAGGGACTCACATGCAGAGTTTTCTGGACCTATTAGCATACATCTCTCATTCCTTCTCAAGCTGTCTGTTTGATGTTGCGGACACACATTCCCTCACTCTATAAACCAATACAAACCTAAATCCTAAACAGCATGCGAGGCCCGTTATCGACCGGCGGACCATACAGCGCTGCACTTCCTGGACCACAGACAGATAGAGAGGCGAGTCAGAACAAGAGGGGAAACCAAAGGAGAGAAGCTGAGATCAAGACGGCTCAAAGGCCGATTTGATCTCTGCCAGTGATGTCCTGTAGAGGCGAACCTCAAATCTCTCCATGGTGTGGAGAAGAAGGGTTGTGAGGTTGAGAGCAGTGCTTGTGTGGAATTTAAAACCTCAGTGAAGGTGTTTTCACATCATATTATCATTGAGGGAACAGAAGCAGGAAACTGTCCTCCACCTGTTTGAATCATCATCATTTCAGCTCTGTGTTCATTGCTTTTTTATGTAGTTAAGCACAGAGACTGGTTTATTTATGGTCATTAATGGAGGTACAGACATTATGGGATCCAAATATATGTAGCCTTGAGTTTTGTCTGTACAACGTTTTCTTATTTTTCAGCATAAAATGTGCTTTTAATTGAGCTATTTATTGGCTTATTTTCCATTTTCTGTAGAGGACTGAAGTTGCTAACTTTCCCTACTCTCTCTTAAGTGCTCTGCGAGACATACAGATCTATTTTCAGGACATTTAATAACTTGAAAAGCAAAAAAAACGCACCTGAATAAATATAATAACCTCATATTAAACACAATACATCTCACTAGCCCTTTTTGTCCTCGATGACACTTACATATGTGAAACACAGGTGTGATATTTGATTCAATTAATCATTACTTTTACAGAAGGAAGCCAATGTTAATGTTATACGTTACACCTGTGCTTTGACCTGTCAACATGTCTGCCATTAAAAAGGTACTCATTAGTACATGGAGTCTGGCAATTTCACACAACTCCCAAGGTAGCTGAACCAGGGTCTAATCAGCCAGAACAACGTAAAAATAAATGAGAAATGAGTGGGTTTGTAATTCCCAGTTTTCTGTTTTTGTTGGAATCTATATTAATCAACAGTGAGAGCTATAAGGACTCAGTTACAGGGACTGGCAAAACAATGAGTTGAAAGCCATATTTGGATCTTTCATTCATGACCATGTAATTACCTTGGAGGTTCAGCAGGTTGGCTAATTAGCATAAGTGCTAGGGCCGTAGTTTATGGCCGTTTTGAATTCAGGTCAGCTAAGCTAATAAGCTAACGGTGGAAATGTCAGCTACAGTACGTAGCTTCTTATGTGATTATCAAGACCGTGAAGTGAAGGTCTTTGTTGTTGGAGTCCCAAAGGAGAGGAGAAATTGTGTTAAAGGTCGAATAGAAAACATCTTAAGAATCACACGTCTCATTTTGACCTCATAAAGCTCAGGGGTGCAAAAAGAAGTGCTGCTGGGAGAGTGTTAGCATGTAGTGAAGGTTTAACTAACGTGATGTGAAGCATCCTTAAGAGTCTGAATGTACATTTTCCCTATGCTACACTTTTGTAGTTAGCTCTGTATTTCTTTATGTCTATACACTGCTAACCAAGGTCTAATTATCCATTACAACAGAAAAGATCTGAGTGGGTGTGTAATCCCTAGTTTGATTGTTTCTAGATATATATTTAAATATAAGGCAGTCAACAGCGAGATCCATCCCGAGTAAGGGAATGGCAAAAACAATGAGTTGAAAGTGGTATTTTTTATCCATGTAATCACGTTGGATGCTCAGCAGGTTGGCTAATTAACATAAGCGCTGCATTCAGGTCAGCTAAGCTAACTAGCTTACAGTGGAAAATGTCAGCTACGTAGCTTTCGATGTGATTATCAAGACTCATGCGTAGGTCTTTGTTGTTTGAGTCCCTAAGGAGATGAGACATTGTGTTAGAGTTCAAATAGAAAACATCTTAAGAATCCTTTGCTCTCATTTTGACCTATCAAAAGCGCAGGATTGTGAGAAAAAGAGTAGCTTGATAAATGAAGCAATGTCTGGATGAAGCCGAGAGCTAGTGGAGGTGTTAGCATGTAGCGAAGGTTGGGCTAACGGGCAAAATTCAAATAAAAGACATCTTGGTCTTTCGCTCTCATGTTGACCTATCAAAGGTCAGGAGTGTGAAAAGCAGGGTAGCTGGGAAAGTGATGCGAGTTCGGGATGAAGCCGACAGTTAGTGCTAGCATGCGGTTAAGGTTTAGCTAACGTGTTGATAGAGCGTTTCCACTAATCCAGATCCACACACACAAAGAAGTACACACCTCCCCTTATAAAACCCAGATCACTGACAAGCGTTTGATGCATTAAGTCAAAGGCAAAGGAGGATTTCAAACATTAGCATTCCTCCATAATTCCTCCTAATCCAAACACTAACATAACAGTAGGAAATTCAATCTAATTGAGGAGGGGATGAAAGCCAAGGATCCTGTGTGGGAAAAAGACATGTGGATTAATTAGTATTGTTGTATGTGTGTGTTCGGTTGTACAGCTGCTTGTAAGTGTGTGTGTGTGTGTTTGTGCGCTTGACAGTACGTGAAAGGGTAATTGTTACTGTATATCTCGTATGTGGAGCCGCCACCTCATCAGCGAATGTTCACCGACATAAGAAGCATGTGTGATTGGATTTTCCTGTTTTAATCACTCTGCCTCTATTTCTGCAAATGTGTTGAAGCCTGTCTAATTACAAGGAGGGATTAAATTTAAATGTCAACATGTTAAAGGCATGCAATCACGGCCATAAAACACACAGAGGAAAATCTGTAGGCATCATTTTACATGATTGAACCACATGTGAGAGTTTGTGTGTTATATCTTTATGAGGGCTTGTGAGGACCATGTTCATGTGATTGATGTAAACATGTACCTGTAACAGTAACTTGTAAGAGTAAAACAAAAGGGTTTATTGTGGAAAAAACCTCAAAATGTTTAACAGCACTAAAATAAAGTGACATCTTCTGCTTAGATATTTACAAGATTCACTTTGCCACCATCAGACAAACACACCTGGCATTAAAATGGGAAATAAGAAAATGATGGGTTTGATTAACATCCATCCATGCATGTATAAAGTTATCGAGTACTAATCTAGTATAACTCCTATAGTCATTTTATAATTGAACTAATGAAGGTGCTGCTATTTTCCTGTCCAGGGACTACAAATGGAAACTAGCTAATAGCTAAATCTGTCTTAAACAGTTTTCTTCTTTTTTGAGGAAAATGATTTCCGACATGGTCCTTGTTTAATAAGACTAACAGCAATATTGACCGTACTACAATTAGCCTTAATTAGTGGACTAGCTAATGAGAAATGGCTGAGAGCACACAGCGTGGTATTACTATTTAAATATGCTCATCTATAAGAGCATGTCCTTTTGTCTATGTTCCTGTTGACTGATGTTCTCACTATAGGGGAAGAGTGTGATTAAGATTCATATGAACATTAAGCCTGGCCTCTTCATCTTTTCATCCTTCGCAGAGAGACTAAAGTATATTAATATTTGGTTGCCTCATCCCGGAGGCGCTCTCAGCGATGCGCAGCACGTCGGCTCCCGTCACTTTAGTGCGTTGTTAGACTGCATCTCCGGCGCTGATGTTCCCCTACAGTTTATTGCTTGGTGAAATGGCTCCATTAGTGTCGAAACTCACAGTAACGACATGCAGATGGGCCGTCGGGCTTATAGAAAACTAAGAGTATAGTGACAGGGAGGGTTGACTGACAGGCGGGAAGGTACAATGTAAACCTGACTTTATTCTGTTGGTGTGATTGTTTATTTATGAGGGATGAAAACATAGCATATTGGTCTGCCTCATACAGTATGAATACAGGTGTGTATGTGCAGTCTGAGTGTTTGCCTATTACCATCATTATTTCAGTGTGTTAATATGTTTCCTGGGGAAATAGAGAGTCCTGATAGTTGCTGCAGTTTAGAATAAAAAATGAAATCAAATATTTATACCTGAAAAGAAGTTTAAGTAAGAATGAACAATAAAAAAAGACAAAGAAATAAACATATTTAAATGAACATAAGGAGCTAGAGTAACATCTCTGATCAAATAGATATATATTACAAAATGAAATAAATGTATTCAAACATAAGATGTTAGTTTAAGTTTAAAAAACACTGAAAACCGTTTTTCTTATCAATATTTTTGGTTATTTAT
This sequence comes from Eleginops maclovinus, assembly GCF_036324505.1. NCBI lineage: Eukaryota > Metazoa > Chordata > Actinopteri > Perciformes > Eleginopidae > Eleginops > Eleginops maclovinus. The sequence goes on along the minus strand of NC_086358.1, from coordinate 3,856,361 downwards.
GAGTGGCTTTGTGTGTCTTTTCCCTGTGTGTGTTTTTTTTGCTGCTGCAGCAGAACCACTTGCACCTCAGGGACAAATAAAGACCTGAACTTGGATAAAAAATGGAAAAAGAAATTACTTCTGTTTGTCATACTCAGCCTTTTAGTACTTTACAAAAAACACCTTCAAAAATGTCTTTAAATCTGCCATGAAAAAAGGCTTTCTGTGTGCTCTCCACTTCCTGCCAGTAACACACCGATGCTTTCTGTATCCAGACTTGTAACAATGGAGCATTAGCACTTCCCGCTACACGTTAGCGAAAATACACTTCTGAAAGCTTCCTTTGTTCATGTTAATTTAAACACTTTTATGTGTGAAAACACTGACATCTTAACCATAGCTTCTCAGCAGGGGGCTTTCATGCCAACTGGGCTAACTTTAACATATAACTGCGGTGCTGTGATCACAGGAATCGCAGGACACCGCGTCAAGTTTGCACTTCGTGGACGCAGATTACGCAGAACTGTGGTATAGTGGGGTAACTTCAGCTTCACAGAGCCACAAATATATATCTGGTGCGTGATGCACGAGACACTTTGATTAGAAGGTGTTCAAATCTGACATTTAATCCCACAATTATATAATGTTTCTTAACTTGGAGAGTCATCCAGCAGTTCATACTCATGTAATGGAGGCACATATTGTCCCTGCAGCTTCCTCACAAACATAGCTTTCCTCCCCACACACACACACACACACACACACACACACACACACACACACACACACACACACACACACACACACACACACACACACACACACACACACACACACACACACACTCAGTGGGCGCAGGTGCAGCTTGTGGCCCTGATGAGCCCCTCCTGTCTCTCTCCGCCTCTCCGCCACTACATCCTCATCCCGTGTTCAGGTAAATAAACAGCATTCGGCCATTTTTCAGTCGGCAGGTGGCTGGCTGCTGGGGAGGACGTCCAACACAAACTGTTGAAACAACAATCCTCCATCTTCACTTTAGAGAGTGGGAGTCCAGTCGGTGGTGGTGTGAAGAACAGTATTGTGGGTAAATGTCACAGGGAGCCTTCTGTTCCAGATCTGACTAAGTGAACCAAAAAAACCCAAACAAAATCCATGGGTGTGTGCGCCTCTTTGTCTGCACGCAGAGAGGATCGCTGTCAATGTCATCTTTTTAGTGCTCAGACAGTTGACGCAACAGCTGTGCAACTATTTAAGGCTTCTATTAAATTGTTTCATGGACAAAAGACGAGCACTTTTTCAGAGGAATGTCTTTGTGTCTTTGCCCAAAGTTAAGATACGGTAAAGCAGAAATATCTCTCGCCGACAGCCTGTGGCTCACACCTACAAAATGTACCTCAAAGAGACACTTACCAACCAGAACGTGACTTTAAATTACAGTAGGACTACAAAAAGAATACATAAAGACTACAAAAAGACAAAAGCAACCACAAAGACATCTGAACAGCTATAAGGAGACTCAGAACAACCATGAAACGTGACAAAACTGGTCATCAAAGCAACCTTCACGAGGCTAGGAAGTGACCACAAACACTCACGGAGGAGTCAAGGTCAGAGGAAAGAGAAATGAGGAGTCTTCCGGAGAAGAGGAAACACGATGAAGAGACTCAATTTATTCTAAAAGGTCAGCGTTCGGCCGGCGAAAATCCCCTCTAAATGTCTGCAGCAATGTGGGTATCATGCCGTTTCCTCTCGGGGTGGGACGCTCCTGGCTCTAATTCTGACATTTTAGTTAGTAATTATTTGCTGGAATTCAAATGAGAACCAAATCAAGCTTTCAGTTCTAGAGAATTATCATTTTAATTTCCTCATCACGACCCGGCCTCCACCTCTCAGTTATTATCACTAAGTTATGAGCACGAACTTTTCTGTCCACCATGTTGAGTCTCCATTCTCTCGCCCCTGCATCACACTCTCCTTAAATACAGTGATTAAACACATCAATATTTATGTGAAATAAACGTGTAAATACAACTTATTTACAGGCACAATGCAACAGTTGAGATACATCTGCGACCAGTCATCCTACGTGTGATCGGATCTTATTTCTGACCTCACTCGATGCTCGAATCATCAAACCGTGCAGCATGTTGGCGAGGGAGGAACCCAGTGTGTCCGGCTGGCTCCGGGCCCAGAGGGCGGCGGGATGGATGGGCCTGTCGCCGGCTCTCTGCTGCCCAGATGGCTCTCCGTGTCAGTGGGCGCACGACCAGGAGGGGAGGCACCCTGACGTCAGGCCACGATTGGAAACGCCAACTTTCATTTGCTTCCCCACGAACACCTGTGGACTCTGTGGAGAAACGAAGGGGCGGCGGCGGCGGTGGAGTTTGGCAGTGTGTGTGCACTTCTATCCTTCAGAGAGACTGTTTAAGGTTAATTCCTGCAGAGTGAGGCAATTAATTAGATATGAACTGTCATTTTAGATCAGATGTTTAGCCTTGCAAACTGGAGGTGACAAGAAATCTCACCACATCGTCTACCCAGTATGTTTCCTGGAGCTTTTAGATCGCGTCACATCCTCTTCAGAAGGTGTTTTCTGAGCTCTATGCGCTGCAATAACCATCTGTTTAATCAAGACATCAAATATGTGACAGAAAACTGGAAAGGCTCTTGAAGAGTCCACCAAGAACATATCAATAAGTGAAAAATAAAGCTTGTTTCCGCACTGGGACTCGGAGCCACTGATGATTAAATATGTTCTTCATGCTAAATGAACACCGTGCCATCATTCAATTAAAGAAAATGTGTCTTTAGACCCAAAAAAAGTGAAAAACCAGTGCTTATCTTCAGTTGCTACCGGTGAATAGCACAAACCAAGCAGGAAATCTTAAATTCCAGCATTAAAGAGGACATTTTAGGCTATTTTTCAGCTTCATATCCAATTTTATTACAAAACCAGCTTTCTAAAACCTTGAGAATATATCAACAATTAAACAGCGACTGCATGATTTACAAAAATGTGCTTTTGTATTTAATACATTTAAGACTATAATACATTTGTTCTGTTTTCATGCACCACTTTAGTATACAATATTAAAATCCTTTCTGCTTCCTTTCTTTGTGCCCGTCTTACGTAAAGCACTCTGGATCCTCTTGCTGTTGAAAGGTGCGATACAAATAAACCCGACTTGCCTCGACTCCAGCATGATGTAGTTTGATTGAAACCAAACCAAAGTGGATTCACGTCCTCTGGCGTTATCCTGCAGAAGATTTGTGTTTTCGTAAAACTACTTTACTCCAACAATAGGATTGTGAGTCCTAACTCATGGAGCATGAAATTTAGCTGTCATTACTGTGAGTTAGAAAGCTGTGATGAACCCTGGATGAGAGGTGGAGAACATCATGCCGGTGGTTGCTTTTAAAAACTGGCTGCTTCTCCTACGATGTTTTCTCCTCAGAAACCCACACACACAAAAATATCTGACAGCCAAATCGATCCAACCGCCGTGTAATGATAACTTCTTGGATTCCATTAGGATCCAAAACACTCAGGCGAACATGAAAGAAGCCCCTGTTTCTAGATCTCCGGCGGGAATATTCCCTCATACCTCTCATGCACACTCAGAAGCAGGTGACCCACAAACCCTACATGTTGTTGAAGTGAGCATTTCTGTGGAAACATCACTTTTGTAGACTCCACACGATGATGAAAGCACTCCTGACCGACGCGTGGCTTTTATGTGGGAAGTAGTGTGTTTATGTGACTTCTATGTCTGCATATCTCCGAGTGAAAGCACTGAAGACACGGCACCAGGATCAATAAACAGGAACTAGCTTTCATCCGTCACAGTAGAATCAACTCCTGCAGGAATGAGGCGTAGAGGAAAGGCCATAATATTGACCTCATGTGTGTCCAGAAAGCTGCCGTCCTGTGAGGACTTATTTTCAGTATCAACCAATCGTACGGAAGCTCTCAGAGGTAAGATGGTATGTGGCATTTTTGCAGACAACTCGTGTGTGTCTTTGATATGTTTATTAGATTTGAAGCAGCATGTAGTTTGGTGTCTAGGCTCGGGCCTCATCACTCCACAGATTTACAGAGTGATGATTAGATAACCCCCCCCCCCTGAAACATAATTAAGATTAATAGAATTGATTATCAGATTTCATTTTCCTCACTAGCCTCTCTTTTGATCGCAAACCTGAAATGTCACTTTTGCATCACAAAGTTGCAGCAGTCAAGTGAGAGACCTACACTCAGTACACTGTGTGTGTGTGTGTGTGTGGGGGGGGGGGGGGGTGGTTCTACTACTGTCCAGTAAGCAGTCTGTCACACACTCAAACAAACCCCCCCTGCTCACTCCCCTCCAGTCGGATTTAACAACAGACAGTGTGGAGGAATATGAATTCAATATGTCAGCTGGACTTACAGCTGCAGATGAACGTGTTGAGATCTTTCTGTTCGAATGCCACATCTTATCAGCAGCCTCTGGGACTCAGTGGGGTTTTGCATCGTCTGATTTCAAATTTCAAATACACCACACATCTCCTCCAGATCCGTGTCTGTATTAACGGAGAGACCTGAAAGAATCATCATCGTCCAATAAGCAATCAGAAACGAGGAGCCGCGTTTGAGACATATCTGCTTTCTGAGGAGGAACACACACACACACACACACACACACACACACACACACACACACACACACACACACACACACACACAGATAAAAACTGCTTCACAAAATATTTAGAGATGAATTGAACTTTGAAATAATATCTAAGGTCCTTTACGCCTTTCTTTGGAAACCTCATCTTAAAAACCTCCACTGGCCGGAGATAAGGCGACCCCTTCCCTCTCAAACAGACCCATTTAAATCCCCTTCTAATCTGTGATCCATTAGCCCCCCCAGCTCTTTTTCCATTGTGTTGTTTTATCTGCTTTTATAATTGATATTGCTTTTAATGTCTTAGTTACCATGTGAAGGGCCTTTTAAGCACTCTAAAAATAAAAGGTTTATTGTAATTATCGCTGATTAATCCTCAAGTGGAGCACCTTTGACTAACCTGTCCATTCACAAGGTACAAAAGGTTTCCCTGGTAACTCAAACATATAAAACCCCATTATGAAGCAAGTCCTTCGTGAAGATAAAGCTGATTTACTGAGAAATATTAATGAATAATAATATTGCTTTATGAAACACCTGTAATCCTGGGGTGTAAATCAGATGCAGAGCGACAGGTTGAATTTAAAGTACAATTTAAAGTCGTTATTTTGCGTCAAAAAACCTTCGAAACACAAAAGACATTTTTCTTAATTCAGATTTTTTCCCCTACTTTGAAACCGGTGAGAAAAACAAGTTTAGAACGTTTGAAAAAAACCCCATTTAAATCAATTCAAAGAAAAAAAAGGTCTCCGACACATCGTACTAGTGTACACGAGGCTAAGGGGCGGGACATCTATAAGCTGTTGACCAATCAGAGCACACTGGGCTCTGGTTTCAGACAGAGGGTGAAAAGAGGTGCTGCAGCACAGGCAGTATGAGAAACATAAAGAGCTTTCTGAAATTTGAAGCATGGAGACATGTCCCAGAGACACTCTAAAGAGCGCCCAACAAAAGACAAAAACACACGGCCATCTTTAGATAAATTCAACATTTATTATAAAAAATACAGCCAATCATGTCACAGGCATGGTGTGCTGTTCGGTCGAACATTCACAAGTCATAGCGTCCCCTGATCCACGGAGCAGAGCGGCTCCCAAACACATGCCTCAGACAGAGAGATAAAGAACGTATCTCTGAGGATATAAAAATAGATAAGGACTGAAGGTTCCTCCTCTGACAGGAAATGAAGGAGATGGACTGAGTCGACAAATCACTCTCATTATACAGCACATTCCTCCCAAACCCCCCCCCCCCTCCCCCACCTCACCCTGAACCCACCACCTCCATCACATTTTGACTTTTCGGAATAGAGACAGAACCGTCAGTGTGAAATGAGGTCACTGATGGAAAATCACCTACAGACCACACACACACACACACACACACACACACACACACACAGCCAGACATGGATGTGTTGCTAAAGGGTTGCCATGACAACTCAGTGGGTCACTATGAGTGTGTGTGTGTGTGTGTGTGTGTGTGTGTGTGTGTGTGTGTGTGTGTGTGTGTGTGTGTGTGTGTGTGGATAGTGCAATGGAGTAGAGTCATTTAGGGCTCAGAGAGAAAGTCATTTCTTGCAGAATCGTCGCTTTAAAGACGTGAGTTTCTGTATGAGCCTGCAGCTGCGTCTCAGCGGTGACTGAACAAAAGAAAGACAATTATAACACTGACTTACACTCTTTAGTTGATATGATTCTATTCTTATTGTATTCTTCTTTAATTCCCATTAGTTCTTATTTAATTTTTGTTTATTTTCAACTTTATTTTTGGATTTTTTGAAGTATTTCTTTATCCTGTTTAATTCAGTTATTCGTTACCTGGGAACGTTTTTGGGTTGTGTTTGTTTTAACTGAGATCCCAGCAAGGACCTAAGCTTCATAGTTTGTGAAGTGCGCCGTATTTCCTTCATTATAGGGACTCTAATGTAACTGCGCTGATGAGGTGAGGTTTCAGTGTTGCTTCACAGATCCAGATTTTAATTCCTGGTCCAATGATGAAATATTTTCCTCGCATCGGTTCGATCCACAGAGAACCAACATGCAACACATAATAATTCAGAGTAATGGGTTTCAAAGTCTGCTGCCCAACAAGCACACACATTAAAGAGAGAGGAAATGATTATTACTGGTGTTTCTAAGGGATCCTTATTCCTGGTACTGTCTTCACATAGTAGATGGTGTTCATTTTCATCCATTTTGGTTTGATTTCCTTTACCCTCGCTAAGAGGAGAGCTGTCCTGACTTTGTATCAGAGCTTCATTGAGTTATTGTAACCTCTAATGCAAAATGCAAATGTCCGACTGCTGCTTTTCTCATATAAATGATATAACTGTAAAAGAAAAGACTGCTTACTCGTCCCAGAAGCTAGGGCTATAGCATTTATCAAAAAAGGTGCCTTAATTGAAGAAAGAAATCAGATTTGAACATTTCTTTATCAAACTAGGACTGAGTTCCTTAGTATTACTACCTTTAAGTAAAAAAAACATCCTCATTTTTGTTGCAATTGATACGGATCTTATCAAGCAAACACATATTGAACGACTACCTAAAACATGTTCTCGTCTTATCAAGTCAGGAGAAGCTCTACAGCTTAACATCGTACCGGACAAACACACACACACATTATGGTTTGTGATTAGTTTGCAGCAAAAGCAAGCACAGGGAAAACTGCTGGATATTTAGGGTCATTCCAGATAAGTTCAACCTTTAAATACTGACAGAACATTAAACTAAATCCTTCTTATCAACCTGTCCGATCCACTTTTATATACAGTACGATTTCCTACATTTCCCATAATGCCTTTCAACAGTCTTTAAACATTCCTGAAGAGAATTTAGCCAAGTTTTCCTTAACGATGCAAAAGTTTGGATGGATTTGAAGTCACACGGACAACAGCTGACTTCAAACACGGTTGTATATGCCTTTGTGGCCCCTTTTGAGTCGGCAGGGGCGGAGAGGAAATAAAACCCTGTACATTTGAGAGTGTTAGCTGGCATGTAGTTTCATTGTTGGTTTTAAAGGGGGAAACGTTGGTGTTTTTCAGCATGGAAGTTTGTGTGTGCAACAGTCAATGTATGTCCATTAAAATCAAATGCTAAATGATGTCTATTAGTTTCAGTCTGACAACATTATGGAAGGACTCTAAAGAGAAATACAACATGTAAATCCTTCTTGTGTGCCTCGCAGAACAGAGGGCTCAGAGCGGCATAATCAAAACTAAAAAGAAACTGAGATTTCTCCCAGTTTTCCGAGCCCCAGTTCCCCCCTCCTCTGACCTTCAGCCCTGCAGCAGCTTCCGGAGGTCTTCGTCCATGCCCCCCGCGCTCAGCTGCTCCAGGCTGACGTAGCGGTGCACGATAGCGTCGGCGGTCACCACCACCACCCGGAGGCCGTGCATGTCGTCGCCCAGCTGGCAGCCGATGGCCGAGCTCACCACCATGTCCAGTCCGTCGTGGCAGCCGCCGGCGTTCCGGTGATAATGCCCCGAGAACACCGCCTTCACCCCTGGGGGAGGAATCCAAGCAATAAATGGAGGAACACCTACAGCTGATTTGAGCCCTATGTGTTCTAGTTAGACAGCAGCGATGTTACATATAGTCATGTAGAAATATTTCCAATTCATAAACATCTACCAGATCTTAAAGGAGGAGAAGAAGAAAACAACTGGAGAATGGAGGACAGGAGAGGGACAGAGAGGAAGCAGGGAAGTTAGGCAGGAAGGATGGAAGGGTAGAAGAGACTGCTCCCAGTGTGATTGGTCGACAGCTTAGAGATGTCCCGCCCCTTAGCCTATCATGTACAATGAGTTGGAGCGCTAGCTAATAGTGAGACATATTGATGTCACTATGTTCAAGAAGTAAACAAAGGAGTCCAATGGAGGCGTCTCAGGTAGGGAAAACCTATATAACACACTCCAGGAAAGGGAGCATGATAGAGTCCCTTTAGGTAAAAGATGTAAGCACTGATTGTTTCACTGCTTCCTGCCGTCCCTCCTCAACTGACTTTATTTTTTTGAACTTTTTACACTGACTGCATTCATTAATATTGAATGAAAACAAAAAACGTTCAAATTCATTACAAATCTCCCCCAAACTAAAATTCACGACCAAATCGTTTCCTCAATCCCAACACCAACACAATGTTTACCCCTCGTTCGAGTGCAAATTGGACTGAAATTACACCAACTTGCCAAAAAGTTAAACTGACTCTCAGGGAAACTCTCGGAGAAAGTGCTACCCTTCTCTCTCAGCAAAACTACTTATTTTCCAGCGCTTTATTCAAAGTAAGGCAGTGAGCAGACGTCTCCGCCTGAAGCCGAACCCTCACAGTTATATTAATGACGCCGTGTGTAATTGAAAATAAATTGAAAATCGTGGCTCCCTTAATGAAAGTTTCCCAGGTTTGAAAATACGTGGAGATCTCCCGGGATGTCCTTACTTTATTCTTTCTTACTTAACTCTCGACTCTCTCCTTTGAGACCCTCTGTTCTGCTCTTCATTGCTATTTCAAATACTGTTGAGGGCATAACATGGGACAAGTGTTTGATGGAAGTGCATGAGATTCCACAGGAGCAAGTTGGGTTGAAGCGTCTTGGCCAAGGACACAACGACCAGTGCTCAACTGGTCCGAAGATCAAAAGTGCAGCCTCCCTTTAATCTTTGCAGAGTTAAAAGAGGCCCTATGATGCTTCTTGGGGTTTTCCCTTTCCTGGTTCAAATACAAATATGAACCTGAATATAATGGAATAAAAAAGTGGCACATTTGCCTGTGAAAAGGTAGATGAGTAAAAGTTAAAATAAGCATAAAACTCAATGAATGTGCGTCCACTCCACTTCACAACTGGATAAAGTACAAGTTTAAATGGCCGTTCAAAATGAGTGTACTGCAGGACACAGATATAAACGAGCTGCTGTGTTTTCTACCGGCGAGCGTTTCCACGGAGGAACGTCTGGCTGCTCGACTCCAGAGGGAGAGACATCCAGAAAAAGAAAAACTGGCAACAAAAAAAGGATGAATTTCACTCTGAGCACGAGAGAGACATCGGTCTGTCCCGGAAATCTGCACAACAAAGACGAGGAAGATCCCCTACGCTGTGCCCCGCTGCTGATACTACTCTGGATGTCGGCTCCGGGAAATTGCACTGAATCATCAAGTTCTCCCGTCTGCATAATCAAACAGCGGCAGAATACAAATGTGACCTAAATGTATATTAATATTCAGAGCTATGCGAGGACAGCGGTCGGACCATTGAATAATTAATCTGCCAAAGATAGGGGATTGATGGTTTGGGCCGGTACATGTGTATGTCTGGGATAAATTAATTTACAATCAGGACCTCTGGTGATGGGTGGGTGGGCCTGCAGCTAAATCATCCTGCACACTTTCTACCGGGAGTGTGCATATGTGTACCAGGAATAATAGCCCTTCATATAACCTTGCCTCAGCAGCAGGTGGCTGAATAACTGGCCCAACACTGTCTGGTCACAAATGGGTGCACACGTGTGTCCTTGATGATATTTCTAGATGAAATGCCTCCAGGCCGAAGCGTGAACTCATTCAGGTGCGCCTGAACAAGTGGAGCAAATGCATCCCCCGTTATTCAAATAGAAGGAGGAGAGTTTTGCTAACTAAACTTTCTGAAAAATAACCCTTACGTCATACAGTCCCCACGATCAGGTGTTTTTTTCAAAGCAGGATCATGTTACTATGTGTAGGCAATCAAGAAAAGCTAATTATTGAATAAAATGACACTTTTTTTCAACAAAAGTCTGAGTTGGTACAGTCCAAACCGTCAATAGTCTGACTGTTTACAAAGGAGAGAAAATGCCATTTAGCTCAACTGTGATAAAGGACTTATAGGACGGCTGGGAATTAAGCGGTAAATGGTTATCCTCCAATTGGAAAGTTGATAGTTGGATCTCCAGCTCCTGCAGTCAACAGTTCGATGTGTCCTTGGGCCAGATACTAAGCCTAAAACCCAACCACGTAAGAGTGTGGGTGAATGCCACGTCTCCTTGTGTGACAGCAACTCTCATATGTAAACGCTCTTTAAGCCATTAACCTGGGTGACCCACCTACCATTATCTAAAAGTAGGATTGTACCGTAGCTGCAATGATGAGAGGATTTGGGCGTCAACGTTGGCTCAACAAACATTTGCTCGCTAATTCGAAAATAATTGGCAATGGAAAAGGAATTTTGTGTCTAGAGAGTCTCTAAATAATAGTTGACTTCTTCTCAAATGTCTTATATGAACACAACATTGTGTTTCCAAGGAATAAATGTACATAAAATGGTTGTTTACGCTGTCAGTTGTAGTGTTCTTGTTGAGTGTATCTGTGAGATGTAAGGCATGGTTAATTAAGACTAAGGTGATGTAGCTTGGTTTTAAATCTTGTGATCAGCTTTGTGTTTTTAATGATAGAAGCTACATCCTTATTATCATGCTTTTGTGTAAAGGAGCTCTTGAATGAAGTCAATACTGCTACCATAACCTGAAATCAGTCAGTGTAATCTGTCCTCTGGAAGATTCCTGTCCATCTGTCCGGTTTATTCTCGACTCCTCGCCAATGGAGTGTCTTTTATAGTTGCTCAACTGTTTGGAAACACAGCCAGACTACCGATGTTTTTATCTATCTCTTTCTAAACATCTCATCTACAATGATCCAAACCCTGAGCATAAAGACAAAGCAACATCAATGTGAAGCAGAGGAGAAGCGCTTGATGGGAGAACCTGATGACTCAGATAGAGACGCTGATTGTATAAATGTTGGATTGTTCCCACATGAGGGCCGTGACCTCTGCTTCACCTCGGAGAGATGAGGTGGTGGGAGGAAGACGGCAGTACTATAGAACAGATCGACCAAAAATTAATCCTGTAATAATAATAATGACGAATCAACCGGCGAAGCTCGTCTAAAACTCTGCAATGATTAATCATGCCACATAATACAGTGTGTGGGAGTGTGTGTAACTGTTCATATGCATGCATGTTCCTCCCCACGTCTCTGATGATCCGTGCCCCACACACACACACACTGCATGGCACCACCACGCACCTTCACCCACATGCATGTACTGTATGTTCGTTGGTCATCGCGTTAAGGATGAAAATACTCATAAAGACCCGACATTGCAGGACGTTTAAGAACCGCTACTGTTAGATATTAAAGGGACAGTTCAACAATTCACTTTCTGAGATGAGTATTAATTTAAATTACATTCAAACTAGGGATAAGTCGATGGGACACCTGTTCAAAATGACTGGGTCTGATGTTTTTGACGGCTATAATAAGCAATGTTAGGTGTATTATCAACACCTTAGATGTTTGAAAGAGGTCGAAAAGATTGTGGCATTGGTTCCAGCATGAACATTGGTGTCAAGCCATCCCTAAATGAACCAAACAGGAGAAAGAGAGTTGATAAGTGAACATAGGATATGTAGTTGGATTGTTTTCCTTTTGGTCTGACTTCCTTATAAACTCACAGAGATTGACCGTCAACAAAAAGGAGAAATGAGCCAAGTGTCTTATAGAACATTAAGTCACTACAACAATATATATAGTGAAATGCATCTCAGGTGACAGACACCTTTTTCCCAATACTACAATTCAAATACAAGTAAAGCAGATCCACTTTCTCCATTTTCTCGTGTGATCTACGAAGGTCTTTGGAGAATTGTGCTTCACTAACCCGTCTCATGTCTCTCCGGCAGAGTGGGCCTCTCTTAAGTCGTCACGACACACTCCAGGCTTCCCCTTTAAAGCCTTAAGTGTAGCTGTCAGCTGAAGTGGACTGAACCAATATACAATTTGTATGTTTGTGGAAATGAATCGGCTCCCCTGCGCCGCCTTGTTCCGCCGGCTCTAACAGAGGGAAACCGATTTCATAGAAACAATTCCACAAAAAGGCGCAGAGATAACACCCTGACCTGAATCCATCCGAGCGAGTCCCTTTCAGAGCGCCGTCATTATGCAGGCTTTGGGACTCAAACCGCTCCACCTGGGCTCGCCTGCTCAAATAAAAAGAAGAAACACTTTGAGAGAAGATGGTCTGTCGGAGACGGCAAGGTATTTCACATCTCCAAAAGATTTGCGGTATGAATAAAAGATAAACAATTGAAAAGAAAACAATAGAATAAAGGAGCTGAAAAAGATGCCCGGAAATGCAGTCTGAGGATGAGGCTGACCTCTGCCAGGAAATAGATTTGTGGAAAGCCCTCTTTCAAAGTGAGAGGCTCAGATTGCCTGCGAGGAACTTTGAAAATAAACAAAATAAAAAGCAAGAAACAATTCCAACATACCCTCTGTTCTCAGGCAGCAGGGATAAAGAGTGAACACACCGGCCTCTCCTCTTCCTGCCTTGGGTTGAACGCAGGTTACACTCAGGTTTTATTAAGCAGATATATGGTACGGCCCTTAAGCTTGTGTTTACTCCGAGAAACATACAAAGCTCTTTGATTTTAACACAGGGGGAAAAGAGCAGGAACATTTTTCGGGGCGTTAGGAAACACGTCTTGTGTTTGGGAGGTTTATGTAACAGGAGCAGGAACTCAGAAAATGTAGGTTAAACACTCTTAACATACACACACTGAACTTGTGTAGTGCAAGAATGGAAAACAAGGTGTTGGAAACATGTGTCAGGATGGATTTACCTGAACCTGAACAAATAGCTACAGGAATTTGCTTTAAATGAAAAGAGGTCCTAGGATAATGGACACATTTTAAGTCAAAAGAAGACTTTTAAGTTAAATGTATTTAAAAAGTGCAATTTTTCATCAGAGCTTTGAGACCCCTCTTTCCTCTCTAATAGATTGATCGTGCTAAAGAGGCCCTATTAAGCTTTTTGGGGGTTTTATCTTTCATGTAGTGTGTTTTATAGGTTTTAGTGCATGTAAATGGTCTGCAAAGGCTCAAATTCCTGTGTTCTCTCACGCATGAAACGTCTCCATTAGAGTCCTTTGTTAAATTCGGGAACATGGTGACATCACTAAGTAACACTCATATACCTATTGGTTAGCGCTCCAACACATTATAAGTGAAACATTTAAATCAATTCAAAGAAGAAAAAAGTTTGGGGAGCGTTCCAACACTTTATACGTGACAGGCTAAGGGGCGGGACATCTCTAAGCTGTTGACCAATCACCACAGAGCCAGCCAGCTATCCAATCAGAGCAGACTGGGCTCTGGTTTCAGACAGAGGGTGGAAAGAGGTGCTGCAGCACAGGCAGTATGAGAAACATAAAGAGCTTTTTGAACATTAAAGTATGGAGACATGTCCCATGAAGACAGCTGACGTACAGTAAGGGGAAGACAAACGAAAAGCTAATTGAAGATGGTCGTTCAGATTAAATTACCAGAAATTGGACATGGATTAGGTTCGAACCATCAATCAATACAAGCCCGGATCTCTGTCTGCCATTTAGTGACGCCTTCTGTAAATACTCAAAACCTTTCTCATGAACAGCTGCTGTAATTCACTTCAGGATTGACAACTTCAGATCCAAAAACATGAGCTCAGCCAACACTTAAAGCTATATTTCTTGTATGGAAAATACAAGACAAGTTTAATATCATCCCAAGTTCCTTTCAGTACAAAAGCGTAGGAGGCTAAGTGTGGATACATTAGTTCCATGGCTCTAAACATTGTGCTACAAGAAGAATAAAACCCTTGTCCTTCTTCTGACAATACCACACTAAACCCATTCAGCCACAAAGAGAATGGATCATATAACCAAGTGTGAGCGTCTCGCTGAGCTATAGGCAGACGGGAGGCACAGTATGTGCTCACAGAGTGTTAAATAGCAGTATCGTATTCAGCAGAGGATTGTTTAGTCCAATTTCCACCCATTTGTGTGTCTTTGCCACGCTTTGCTACCTTCTTCCCATTCCCTATTTCTTGCCCTCGCGAAATAACATGCACTCTCCGCGGAGATAATTCCGTTTCGCGTCTCTGCGGAAATCCCATTTACCTGTCAGCCTGGAAACAGTGCTGGTTCTTTTGGGCTTTTCCTTTGTGATAGAGATTCCCATCGAGAGACTGGCCTTTGCTTTGACAGACAGAGGAGGGGAGCTGTGGGGAGAAAGGAGGGAGGGAGGGAGAAGGAGAGAGTGGGGGAGCGCTCAGAAAATACCCAGAGTAAGCAGTCAGAGTGATGAAAACATATTGAATGCTAACGGAGGAAAATTACCCCGGAGTCAAATTGAATTCTGGTCTGAGATGCAGGAAAATGCACAGAGAGGAGCGGGGAGTCCTCTGCAGGATGATTATGTGCTGGGTTTATATTGTGATTTCCATACGCTGCAGCAATTTGAGGCTTTTTCACCCAAATTGCTGGGAGTGTTTGGATGTTCTGAAACACCTTTTCTGTATAAATGATTACAGTTGATATAGCTAAAGTAAATAAAGGAACAACCAATGTGTGCTCTGTCCTTCAATCTTCTCTACTTTGCTGTCCTGCTCTCCTTCATCTCCCCTTCATCGTTCTGTCACCGTTTTTTCTGCAGGGTACAAGGTTGGATTTGCTAATTGCGAGCTAAGTTTCCATGATGACGCTAAACTGAATGCTAATGGAGGAGAGCCATTACCATAGCACAAAATAAAGAAGTGCAGTGTTTGTGCTCCTTCCTTCAATCTCCCTTGCTCTTTTTCTGCTCTTCATCATCTTCCTTTCATCTTCGTCACACAGTTTACCCGTTCTAAGTTTGGATTTGCTAATGGCAAGCTAAGTTTACATATTGCCGTTAAACTGAATGCTAACGGATTGCTAATGCTAATATTCTGAAACAGTTTTATTATTTACAAAGGTAATAGCCCACAATAAAGGAAGTACAGAAAAGTGAAATATTTGTTCTCCTTTCTTCAATATCTCTTACTTTCCTTCCCTCCGTCATCTCCTTTTCATCTGTTGATCACTTATGAAGCAGGTTAGGAGATTAGATTTGCTAATTGCAAGCCCATATTGCAGCTAAACTGAATGCTAACGGAGGAAAATTACCCAGTCGAATTGAATTCTGGTCAGAGTTGCAGAAAAAAGCACAGAAATGAAAGGGCAGTGGTGAAGAATATGCTAATGTGTTGGGTTTATGTTAGGATTTCCGTATGCTGCAGCAATTTGAGCCTTTTTCACCTTAATTGCTGGATTTGTTGGCATGTTTAAATGGTGATGGTGCAAAATAAAGACACATAGGAAGTAAAGAGACAACAGATTTGTGTGCTCCTTCCCCAAATTTCTTCATCATCTTCGTTTCATCTCTCGGTCAGTGATTTTGCAAGTTTTAAGGTTGGATTTGCCAACCGCGAGCTACGTTTGCATCCTGACGCTAAACTGAATGCTTACGGAGGGAAATGACATGGAATTAAATTGAATTCTGGTCGGAGTTGCAGAGAAATGCACAGAAATGAAAGGGCAGTGGTGAAGAATATGCTAATGTGTTTGGTTTATATTGTGACTCGCTAAATGCTAATATCTGACTTTCTTACTCCATCATCAATCTCCCCTACTTCCCTTTCCTGCTCTCCACCATCCTCCCTTCATCTGTTGGTCACTGATTTTGAGGCTATTTGCTAATTGAGAGCTAACTTCCGATCGTGCCGCTAAACCTCCCCCTGCCCGTGATTACCTCCAGGAGAAAGCCGTTTCCCTCCCGACCTTTTCCTCCATCTCTTTGACACAAGCTCTTAATGTAGTTCTGAACAAAGCTGTCATCTGCACATCTGTGACAGCCGCCTGCGTGGGAGGGGGAACATGCATCGTGCACGCTCGCATTGAAGGGCGGTTTGTCATTAAAGTGCAGGTCTGGGAAATAATTCATCATGAAATGGGGGCTGTTGATAATTTGCATGACAGAGGGATACAAAATGATGTGGCGCGGTGAGGCATCTTGCAGCCCCGGCTCCCCATAAATCACTCTCAGCCATCAGTCACACACAGCATCTCTTCCCGTGTCCTCCGGTAAAACACACACACACACGCACGCACACGCACGCACACACACACACACACACACACACACACACACACACACACACACACACACACACACACACACACACACACACACACACACACACACACACACACACACACACACACACACACACACACACACACACACACACACACACACACACACACACACACACACACAGAGAAAGAGGGCTTTGAAATGAAAGAGAAGTCAGCATGTCTTCTTTCCCTCTGAGAGCGGGGATGCCTTTTGGCCATTTGGAACCCAACATGGTCCCTAATCATCCTGAGTTTACCAAGCTATGATCCTTATGTTAATCCAAGGACGGCAGGGGACCAGAAGTGGTTGGGGGGCGGGGGGGGGCGTTTGGAAACTTAGCACCAAAAAAGGCTGAAAAGTTTATTTTGATCTGTATATTTTACATGAACAGTAATCATCAGATTCAGAATCTGATTTGTCTTTTATCCCGGAGGAAATCGGGAAGGCAAGGCAGAAAAATAAATAAATAATATAAAAACGTTTTCAGACAGAAAATGCAACAAAAAAATCAAATAAAAATCTAATAAAATATTTATAAAAACATGAGAAGGACATTTCAAATAAAAGAGGAAATAAATGTTTGTAAAATAGTATAAGATTTTTTTAATTAAACAAAGATATCTATATAAATATTTGTAATTATTTAAAATGTCCAATACAAAATATATATATTATTACTTGATTGCACAAATAAAAAGGGGTTTTGCTGCTGATGTTGAACTCAGTCCTGGTGCTTATTAAAGTAACTTCCCAATGACAGTGTTACGGACACTTTATTCCTCAAAGCAGAGCAGCTTCAGTCCTCTGAATGCCTCTTCAAAGGAGGCGTTCAGGAACAGTGCTGGGCGTAGGTCACCCAACTCGAAGCATAAAAGCCGTAGATATACGAGTAAAATATTTTGAGGCGTTAAGCTAACGATGAAGGACTTTTAAAGCAGTCGGGAAGTTGAAGTAGAACTTAAGCTTTGTGAAATTGTTAAGAAGTATTTAGATTTACTCCACTACCTTTATTTGAGAGCTATAGTTTGTTACAGTTGTGCAGATTAAGATAAAACCTGGGATGAGAAATAGATTTTTTATACTTGAAGCTACAACTTCACATTGCTGTTTTCTTTAACTGATGAAAGATGCTTTAGTGACTTTAAAGCCCAATTTACACGTCTAGTACCATAAACGTTGAGTTAGTATGTGGAGAATATCCTGCTGAACACAACATGCAAATATCATAAATGTGTGTTTGCAACTGATCTTATTTTCTGCAATAATCCCATTGGATTTTTTGCGCCTAGAGACTTGCATTCTAACTTCCAGGTCCGCCTACAACAATACAACACCCCTGGATTCATAAGTGTGAAATCCATCCTCATAGTATTACAAACCGCTGTCAGCATCTGATAAGCCCTCAAACTCCAAGGAATCCATTACTCCAGCTGGCCTTTCTTGGAACGTATCATCTCACCGGTATACATAAAACAAAACGCCCCAACAACCTGACAGAATGAGAGAAAGCAAAAGCGTTATCCGGCCTCATCATTAAAACAATGGGGTTAAAGGCTTAACTGTGGCCTCTTATCCAGTCCCCCAGTGGGCGATGGATGTGTGTTCTCTTGTGAACGGAGAGGAACCCTTGCTGATAAAGACAACCGGCGGCAAGAGAGAGAAAGAGTGAGAGACAGAGGGGGGAGACTCTGCAGAGTGGCTTATCTTCGCCTCTAATTAGCGACTGTATGTACTCTACAGCCACTAGCTATGCAGTGAATTCCAATGAATTTCCTCAGCTGCACTGGAAGTGTGTTTCTGCTCATTTGGCCTTGTTTGTTATGTGTGTTCAAGGTATTCTGAATGTTCGATAGAAACCATGGAGGAGGAAGAGGAGGATAGAAATCTAATTACAGTTCTCCTGGAATGAGGAGAGGGGAGGCACTGCTGGGACTTCTGCTGCTCAGGTCTCCAGCGATGGGAATTCAATCTGCTCTGAACAGATTCTGAATGTGCGTAAAAAACCTGTTCTCTGTAAATCCAACATCCGCCGACGAGACCTACAACTCTTCCTCGCCTTGCAGGAACTAACTCCTGGCTGAGTTGTGTTCACGCACCGAGAAATTGGCCTACAGTAGGTGGGGGCGAAGAGAGCGTTATTTACTACGATTACAGCTATGACAGTGACGAGAAGACACAAAGGTAGCCATATGAAGAGTGGAGGACTTCCTCCAGGGTGTTTGAGGGATTGTTACCAACAAACTGAGTGTGTTGTACGGACTGAAAGGATTTTAAATTACGGTGGCATACAGGTGCCAACAACACAACACTGACATTGGGGGGGAAATGGTGCAGCTTCAGAAATCATGCCAAAATATGTCAATAGAATTGCCAAAACACATGCAGATGAAGAAACACCTTTATCAACTTCACAAAACATGCGTTTACTAAAAGCGCAAAATGCTGCAAGAAGCTCAAAACACAACGGAGACGGGGACACTAAAAAGTGACGCACACAGCTGGGACCAGGGGGCATGTTTACTGTCTCGGTTGGCAGCGTTAGTCCGTTTATTTGAAATGAATCGGTTAGCTAGCTAGTGTGGTGTATTAAATCGGTTCCTAATACAGCTAGTTACTCTCTGAGGTCATGGAGAGTGCAGCGAAGACGTCGTTCAGGGGCCATATGGTGGGCAGTCAGATGTTGTATAATAACCTCCGAAGTACGTTAGGGGGCCAAGACGAACGGACACATGTCACTTAGTGAGGCATACATTGTTATTGATTACCTCCTGTGAGCACACACACTTTGGACGCGCACATACTTGTTTCTCCTATAAATTGTATGCACAAAGACTGTTCGGGGGGACCTCGTATTGCCCGTGTTGGTGTATGATACTATGCTGTTGTAATAAACCTTATTATATACAAGCTGGTGTCTCTGGAGACTTCATCATCTCCACAAACATCGCTACAAGATATACTTCACTAGCTTTACGGCAAATAAGCCAACTAGCTTACATTTGAGGTACGTTTCCAGTGACGGCTGGCACAACTTTATAATCCCTGAACGTCAACAAGCACTCAAGAGGGCATCACTTTTGAGCGTCCCCTGGAAACAGTTTCAGATGGTTTTGAGCTTCACAGCGTTTTTTATTTGCGCTTTTAGTAAATGCTGAGCACATTTGAAGTTGGTGAATGTTTGGCATAAGGAGCGTTTCTCCTCATGGAAACGTTTTGGGCTTTTGTTGCGTGTTTGCACCTGTTGGCCACGATAGAAATGACTACAATAAGCAAAAACTAATTGTCTATTGGCTTTGATTTGAGGATTATTTCAGCGTTTAAACACAATCCTTTTTTTTTAATCAGGTGCTTGACTCAAAAGATATTAAACACACAGTGCACACTCAGAGGAAACATTTAATATCAACCACATCCCTGTCGCATCAGATAGTAATTGCTTGTGCAATTAAAAGAAGGAACGCGCGATACTTTAGTAACCCGAGCGGGGGTCATCACGTGGAGACAGCGTGTCATTAACTCAAGCTGGAAAGCAGTCAGCGGTTCTCAGGGTGGAACGGCTCGCTCTGATGAGCCACAGGAAGACTAATTGGTGTCGCACCTTTCCCCTAAGTGCGGCTGTGCAGCTGAGATAACATATTGATACTCACTGTAGAATATATCATCATCATTTATATGCAAAGTGCATACACTCACATAAAAAACGCAATAAACACAATTACTCAAACTTCTCCCGACAGCTTATGAGAAGAAGAAATATGTGGAGGAATTAAACAGATGCCTCAGAGGGGAAGAATTTAATAAAATGTACAGTATTTTCTCTGTCTGTGGGGGGCTATACGCTGTGTTTCCATCATGCTGTGCGTGCCTGGGGGTGGTGGACAGCAATAACAACCTTACAAATGCTGAGGCTAATTCCCAGCAGCTGTAAGTCAACCGACACCTCAAAAAGACCCTTTGGAGTGCACAGAGAACTCAGTTACACACAGCAGAGAGTACTTACAGCACTTGTGAGGATTGGTTTGACGCCTGGGACATATTTTTCACACAGAGTACGAAGAGAAAACAGGGAAAATTAGGAAAGCGGTGAAATATTAGCTCTCTGTTCTCGCCAGGCGGCTGCTTAAAAACGAGAACCAGAAACATCTTTGAGGCAGTGGACTAAGAAGAGTATCCTTGAAGAGCTTTTGAACAACGTCCATGTGTTATTGGTGCAAAGAAACCCTGTTAGAGAGCCTTCCAGCGCTCCATTAAAGGGATCTTGGAAACTGAATTCTTTCCACACTATAAAACCCTTCAACTGTGGATGTAACCGCATTTCTCCTCCGAGGGAGAACGATGAAGGGCTGGCGGCACAAACACACAGAGAGACTTATCCTTGTCAGCTGCTTACTTAATGAAACTCTCAGGAGAAAATCGACATAGTGGTTCAAGACTTTAATCTGTGCGAGGGCAAGACCGGAAGAGTGTGCGTGTATGTGTGTGCGTGTGTGAGGTTAATGATGCTGCCCTTTAATGTAATGACAGTAATGACCACACATGTGGAGGCTCTGGATCACAGGGTGCAACATGAGAGGGCGATGATGCGTGAACGGCACGATGACGGACACACATGTATGTCCAGAAGAGACATCATTTACCACGGATGCTCCCGACAGGAAGAGAAACAACACACACACACACGCACACGCACACACACACACACACACACACACACACACACACACACACACACACACACACACACACACACACTTTCCTTCCTCTATGTCTCTCTGCTGGGATATTTTTACAATGCTTTTTTTTGCCCTGCAGGGAACTGCGTTATAGAACTTCCTACAATCATTAAAGTGAATCAGTTTTTCATGAGGTTTGCTTTTATGTGCAGTTCTAGAAACACAGAAGTAGTGGTAATAATGTAATCCCTTCTTTTATTTTATGTGGTTGCAAACAAGTAATGTTGTTAATGATGAAGCTATAAGAGTAGACCCAATGTGGGAACATTTGGGGGAAAATACAGAGATTTAAGGAAAGTGAAACATTTTTATGAAATATCTCGGTTTAAAATTGTATTATTATTGATATTTATTCTTTAATTTATTATTACTATCATCCTTGCTAATATTTTTTAAAGAATTCTAGTTTATTTTCATTATTATTATTATTATATTTCAATTCCTTTGTTTTATTACATTTTTTTCTTCACAAAAAACCTGCTTTGAGTTTTAAGGCATAAAATAAAGCATGTGTTTAAGTGTTTTATTTATACCTTACATTCATAAGATCATCTCTCCAATACTGCAAACAGAAATATATAAAACAACAAGAAAACAGTCTGCAAAGTCTGGATCAAACGTGGACTTTGGCCTGAGGACTGAAGACAAAACGTCTCCGTTGGACTATTTTGTTTACTTCAGACTGGCTCCTAAAACATTGTACGTGATAGGCTAAGGGGCGGGACATCTCTAAGCGGTTGACCAATCACAACAGAGTCGGCCAGCCAACCAATTAGAGCAGTCTGGGCTCTGGTTTCAGACAGAGGGTGAAAAGAGGAGCTGCAGCACAGGCAGTACTGAGAAACATAAAGAGCTTTATGAACATTAGAGCATGGAGACATGTCCCAGTAGAGGTATAATAATAAGAATTAGCATAATATGTCCTCTTTTAAGACAAAAATATCAACCATATGGTGGAGCTAGACACCGGGGCCTAGTATAAAATTTGTTTTATGTCCAACATCTGGTGAGAATGTACAGTAGCAGCTACATAAACTGACACAGAGCACAGTAATGATGACACTCTCTTTTAAAAGCATGCCTCCAGGACATGCTACAGTAGATCCAGAGTACAGACGTTACAGCATCAGTAACTAAGACACTCCTAGGAGATAAAGGAGGGAGCAGAAGGAAACATAAAAGAGAAACCGGGAGGATGAAAGCAGCACAGAGGACTGCGGGACAAAAGGCTGTATAATTCAATAATCACTGGTTTGATTCCTCTTGTCAAGTCATCAAATTCTACTTTGAGATTCAGTGCATTAAGCTGACTTATCAGGCGCTGCTAACAATGACAAAGCTGCGCTGCGTAATGGCTTCTTTTGTAGTGTACATAAGGAACATTGGAGTTCTCTAATCACTACAGATGTTTTAAAGAAAAATGAAGGGTAACTTGAGTTGAAATTCTCCATCCGGAGCAGTAGAAATGTCCGGATGAATTCAGGAGACAGAGCTTGACATTTAAGCACATTGCTATGTACGGGACAGGACTGGCAGGAAGTAAAATATGATAAATATTAAAAAGACAGTGCCAAATCACATCCTTTCTCTGGCAGGAATCGGATAGGGAACATGAGAAAGACATGTAGCGTACGCGGCTTTACATCGAGCGGCAGCATGTAGCGCATCAATTATTAATAACCGTGGTTCATATGGTACATGCCCTGTATGTAGTGTGACTTTATAATTGGCAGGACATGTGTGTGGTTTCTGCACAGATACAATATACCCTCTGTACGAACGCCTGCCCTTTAAATCTTTAACCAGGCGTCCCTGAGAGGAGCAATCAATTACGAGGGAGAGGGGTCACCAGACCAAAACGGGCCAACACGGTTAAACACACGCCGGAATAACTGGCTGGATAATAAAATTAACACCCTCCCCCCGACAGTCACCTTGATGCATGATTGAGAAGCACGACACGTGTCCTCCTGTCAATCACAAGTGTGTGAGGAGTGTGAAGTGTGTGTTCTTGAAGACATATTGTCCTTGTGAGAGTTTCCCGGAGAGATACCCTTTGTACCAGACGCTTATAAGCCGACCACAAAGGACTTTTGATCATGGAATTATTCTCCACTTCTAGCGAGTGAATGCATTCATTAATTCAATTACGCCCGTGTGTGTGTGTGCCTGCAGCTCGTCCTGCAGCCCGGGCTAATGGCGTATTAATCCTCTGGGCTGGGATCTTAACAGTGCTTCAGAAAGATATGCTCAGGTTTAACGGGAGTATGAGCTAAGAGGTTTTAAAGGTGTCCTAAACCGATCATTTATAGGAAGTACTGCAGATATCTGTAAGGGGTTTGGAAACGGCTCGACTTTTAAAACAATACAACTCTCCCTCATCTCTTTCTGACTTCTAGCTCAAAGTTAGGATGTTGTCCGATAAATAAACATCTGGATGGAGAGGACCTACATGCGCCACCAATCAGAATCAATCTTAATTAATTCATCAAACCACCGGAGCTGAGCTGGCTAGTCTTTGACGACAACCTTCTAATTAGTGAGGCAAAACAAACACATATTTGGTTGTATGGAAATGTTCTGGATACAGAAAGGTCAGCTGCTTTGTTCTTATCTGGTGAATATTCCTGTGTTTATTAAGCAGCAGGACACTAAATATTCCATTATTGTGCAGCCTTTAACAGTTACTAGAGGAAAGAGCATTGCTGTCCTACCTGCCCTCTTGAACCGGTCCAGCAGGCTCTGTCGGACCTTCCCTCTTCAGGTTGAAGTAGTCGTCCTCCTCATCGGGGGTCTTCAGGTACAGAGGAATGTGCTGGAACACCAGGACGTGTTTGGGTTTGGGTTCCTGGACACATGTGAAAGGATGGGTTTAACTCTAGAGAGAGAGTTCAACTGTTGTGTGAAACTGCAGCAATTACCCGGGAACAGAAAGCGTTATCCGGCTGAAAGTCCTCATTACTTGGACGAGTGGTGCTGCCTTACCGCTGAGGAGGAGGCTCGGCTCAGCTGCTCCTCCAGCCACGTCTCCTGGGCCTCCTTCAGCTGAGGGCAGGCCGAGGCGTCGTAGAACAGCTGGGAGTTGAGAACCAGGCAGAGGACTCCACCCACCTGAGACCCCAGAGGGAAGGAAGAGACAGAGAGGTTACTCACACACTGTTTATTGTTCAAACTATTATAATGTAGAAGGATCATTTCTACTCCTACCATCTTCACATCTTACTGTACTAATTCCCAACTTCTGCACAAAGGATCGATGAGAAACCCTCTTTAAACACCTGCTACTTTTACATTTAAACATCTGATTGCATCGAAAAAAGTGCCGGTAAATCAGCCCTGAGGTAGGGGTTGGCTTTTGGCCTTTAGCATTTGCTCACGTGAGTAAATATAAAGAGCTTTAAACATCTCATTCGGTACAGCCCAGCTCTAGTATTCTGTACATGGCATGCACAAAATAATAAGCAGCCCAAAAAATGAAGCCGGCTTCTAGCTAGGTTGCTACTATTTTTTTGAGTTGTTTAATTTGTATTTATTGACTTAGTTTGATGAATGTATTCACTCATGTTTTTAATCCAGTATAAAACACTAAAACACGATTTATTTTATGCCTTAAATCTCAAAGCAGGCTTTTTGTTACATGAAGAAAAAATAAATATAATTAAAAAATAAAAAGAAATATAATAATAATAAATAATAATAAAAAAAAGACTGAAAATAAACTGGAATTCTTTAAAAAAAAATAATGAAAAATGATAAATTAAATAAAACAATTTACAAATATTTTGGGATTATAATACAAATAAATTAAATAATAAATTAAAATAATACAATTTAATATAAATATAAACAGGACAGGAGACGTCCTCATTGTACTTTCCTTTGCTTCATGTCCTAATAAAAAATACTTCATCAAGGGGCCAAATAACAGATCAACATTTAACATAACTGCACTTTAGTATGGTGTGTGGATATTACTTCCCCATGTGCTTTTTTCCTCCCTATTTGCAGGGAAGCAGAAATATGTGCAAGGTAAGCATGAGTAGGTAAGATCCCTGAGCGTAAATGTGCTTACAGTCATAATAATGAACATAATAAGCCATCCAAGCCACAGCCGCTGGATATACTACTCGTTAAATATTCTCAGGTCTCACCCAGAAGCTAAAGTAGTCGTTCCCCCAGGCAGTGCAGAACTGCTCCATCGTCCTGGCGGTGGGGGTGTTACCCAGGTCATGGTTCCCACTGACGATCACCAGCGGGATGGAGGGGTCCGTCCCCTTCAGGGCCTCCTTCAGGTCCCGCTCCTGACCGTCTCTGAATGGGGTGTCTGGGGAGGAAAAAAGGGGGGGTTCACTGTCACATTAGGTGGTGGTTACAGACTCCGGGAAACAGAGCAGCATCGACTCGGATCAGGGGGAAGTCGATACCTGATTTATTCATATGGATTATAACATCTTATCGGGACGGGACGCAATTAACGAGGGCGGGAAATGTATATGGATGTTGATGAAAAACGTCAGATTTGAAAGGTGCTGCAGGTGAGAGTCGCCTGAGGGAGGGGGATTGTTTAGATGACAGCTGATCAATAGTACATACAGCTCGACTTATATCACCATGGTTACAGGCATGATGAGTATTGTGTGTCAGACTCACTGGTCCAAGGAGCTTTACACTGTGTTGCAATAAGGAGTAGTACGGTATAGAAGAAGTGTATGTGTATGCATTAAGGACAGGGGATGGGGGGGAATCAATCCTATTTATAATTCATAATCTATATCAAACACACCGTATTCATTCCTCTCCTTCTTCTGTGTTATTTCTTTTCCCTTTCTACTCATCTGAGTAATTATTTTACTGGCCTACTTTCGGAGCAAACGCTTCCTTGGATGTTTGGATAGGACTCATTACATAAGAGCCTTTTTTTCCCGACAGAACATCGCGTGCATGACAGAGCGAAGGCTTTCAACTGCATCCCAAATGAAAAAGGTAAAACGGCGTTTTCACCTGTCTTTAATTAAGTCGCCCTGTCAGACTTCAGATTGTCACACAAACAGGAGCTGAGGAACAAACGGAGACATGACAGCCCTTTTTGTTATGTAAAGCAGACTCAGTGTGACTTCATATTCAGGTGTGGAGAGTGACTGCTTCAGAGTAATCTCAGTAAATGTATTTCCTCATAACAGGTTGTATTTCAAGAAGATCTTTAAGGTTAGGGCGATAAAGTGTTCATAGATCATCAGTAGCAGTGAGGTTGTAAACATTGCACCTGATTGGCTGGACTAACACGGGCTGATGACACCTGAGTGTAAATCTTGTTAATGAGTTGAGCTGCCAGTTCAGATCTGGATAAATATACCAGGGAATGAAATATGTAAGCAAGGAGTTATGACATGACATCATAAAATATATAGCCTGGGAACCTGGAGTGCACTTTTACTTTCATGCAATGCCTAAAATATGTTTTCAAGGGGCTTTAAGGTACATTTTGAGCATGCTGGCGGAGAAGCAGTACTCTTTTAAAAATGGTGGTATTGACTAGGGTTACACAATTCAAGTAATACCTAAGTGTTGTGAATTAAAAAGGAATTTATTTGCATTAACGGGGAATCAAATGGACAATTTAGAGCATGTGTATTTAGAGGTGAGGTGTATTGCCTCACAAGTTAAGTTAGAAAATCAATAAATAGGTGAATTATGCTTTAAGAAACCAACAGCCTACATCTCAACTCTCCATAGGGGTTCATTTATTTTGTTGGCCGCTCATTCCTTAAAACAGGAGCTTCAGATTTCTTTTGATAAAGGGGAAATATGAAGTTTTCAACTTTAATTGACTGAATTTATTTGAACAGGTGGCTCATGAACACATGAATACTCCTGTGTAATATATTTTACATATACAATAAAGGACAAACACACGTTTCATTTGTGGGCCAAATTCCATTATACTTTCGGAGTTAGCTGAGGGCCGATTCAAAATTAATTCATAGTTTGGACACCCCCGATTTATCTGCTAACCATTTCATAAGCTTTCACTAATTGGCCAATTAACTCCCAACTTTAAAGTCTTAAACACATACAGTGCTGTGCCATGTGGTGAGTTAGCTACAAAGCTAATATGTAGCTAGCACGTTGACTAATGAGGAAAGGTTGTTTGACAAAGAAAACAGATTAAAACTCCTTGATGGGTTTTCTCTATCAGGCTTCAAACCACCATGTGATAATGAGTGCTGGTAGCCCCAGAGAGTGTTGCCGCCTGCCCTGAACTACCGCCATCTTTTATCACCGCGGTATCCATGAATCATCCTTCAGCTCTGCACGGCGGGAACCAATCCTCAAAACCAGCAGCCCATCAATCTGCAGTTAAGGCGCCTTGCTTTAGATTAATGGAGAGTGGTTAAAGGCAAGACAACATGTCAGTTTAACATTTGCAGGTTGTTTAGCTACGCGTGTCCTGCTGCCGCTGGAAATCAGAGATTGTTTATTCCCTAGATTTAATGTACTGGGAGTCAAATCCTTACTTACTTCAGGTAATAGTGCCATACAACAATGTGGTAAAATGTGGATTTGTGTTAAATAATATCAATTTTAAAGTATGCCTGGTATTAAAAAGAGTAATAAAGAAGCTGCAGGTAAGTTCAGTCAGTAAATAAGATTCCTTGTGCAGCGGAAATAATGAGGACCCATGAAACGTTTTATGAGAAAATCATTTCCATGCATATATTTTCTGTACTAAGGTGATACATGCACAGGGCAGGGACATAAGAACGCAATGCTGCTGCCGCCGCTCTGACTGGAAGGCCTTTAATGAGATTGCAACACTGTGATGCTGAAACCCTGACAGCAGACTCCGCCAGGGCCTCGTTGAGCCTGTCCAACACTCCTCTCAATCCCCAGCGGAGACTCGGTGTGTGGGGTCCTGCTGCCACATGCATTTTTCAGCTGGATTTTTTAAACATGTGGACTATATGTGAGACTTACTCCGGCACTGAGAGGCTGTTCTGACGGCCTGCAGTTTGTGAGAAGGTGGTAGTGAGGATGAAGCTGTATCAGAGTAACCTTTCCGACAGTGTGGGATCAATCCTGCCAGAACTATCGCCATAAATCTAGAGTTTTTATATTCCCTTTCTTTACTGTTCTGTAGTTTGTTTGCACACATCAGACTGCAGGTTTGGCAGCGGTGCTTTACGACAGCCTTTCAGCAATTCACTGCCAGTAAAAACGGAACATTTAGGAACCAGGACCTTCAGTATCTTTATCAAGTGGCTCATAAATAAAGTCCCAGATTTACTGGACGTGTCTGACGCATATTTCATCTTCATTTAGACACATCAAATCAGACTCTGGATGGACAGATTACTAATGTTAAAGGTAGAGGTTATATAATAGAGGTTAAAGACCCCTTTTACTTCCCTCTAGCTCTCTCCATTTTAATCAAGGCTAAATAGACTGATTAGAAATCAAAAACATTGGCTCCTAACTTAGTATGGAGTTATTGTTTGCTAGCCCTTAGCAAAAGATATGCTTCTACCATTGGTTGATAGATGAAAGCCTTTTGAGTCTGAAACCTTATTTAAAAAAGAAGTAGGATAGGTTCATGCAAGGTTTATAAATCTTACAGTGAAAAGAAGGTTTATTATCATCAACTGATTCTTCCTAACGAGCAGAGGAGATGATTTCAATACAACGGTGTTATGGTTCCTTTGTTGTTCAATCAGTGGAAAATATCTGCAGCTTCAAACCCCTCAGATGTCCATGGAGAGAGATAGGAAGTGGTTCTTCCCAGTCTGATCGTCCCTTATTTACATAAATTCAATATGCCATGAGCAGTGCATAAACACCCAGGTGTGGCTGGACTGCAGAGGTGAAGACTGAGGATTTACACGTTGATCTGTATTTAACCTCCCTGTGGTCAAGAGCTTAGGCTTATAATGACTGAGATAATGAAACCTGCATAGAAAGCAACCCAACAGGGCGGAGAGCTAATGTGTGCTATGACGAGGGTTCATAACTGAAAGGTCACTTGCTGCTAATAAGTACAGTGCAGTATTACGTACAGGTATGATCAGACAGTCTCCTCTTGAAGACATTCAGGCACTTCACATGACAAGTGAAGACGTATCGTCCTCATTTTTTATATTAATGTAGGGTCTCTCCTGGGACATGTCTCCATGCTTCAATGTTCAAAAAGCTCTTTATTTTTCTCACTGCAGCTCTTTTCACCCTCTCTCTGAAACCAGAGCCCAGTCTGCTCTGATTGGTTAGCTGGCCGGCTCTGTTATGATTAGTCAACAGCTCAGAGATGTCCCGCCCCCTTGGCGTATCACGTACGATCTACAACTCTGGGATTTTAGCCTCTGCAGACCATTTACATGCACACAAACCCATATAACACACTACAGGAAAGGGAACCCCCCCAAAAAAGCATGATAGGGGGTCTTTAAAGGAGAAGTTCACCTTGCCGATGGCCGCATGACGTCAAAAGGCAATGCTAACAAAGGCTGGACGTGCTAAAATTCCACATCGTACATTTTTTTCCACCTTTGGTTCGGTACAAATAAACTGAAATCATTTTTCACACTCTGTTTGAAATGGTAAAGTATAAACTGAGAGGCATTTCTACACTTCCACACTCCTTGGTAGTTCCAGATCGCCCTAACAAAACTATAAATGCACAAACCACTGGAGGATCCCATTAGGAAAACACACACAAAATCCTCCCTGCACTCATACCCTCCACCCAGAGTCCAACATGCTTCCACATATCCCCAAAACAAATTGTCCGTCGGCAGTCTTCATACTCCACTCTTCCTCTGCTTCAGAATCCCACGGAGAGTCCCACATTATCCGCCTTCAACAGCAATTAAAAAGGTTTCCGAGCCACAGAGAAGGGACAGGAAAGTCCCAGGGTAACCTCTACTTCACCTTTATGAGTTTTACACACATGCAGAAGCTCGTCCCACTCTCAAATCTTTCCCTCCGCTGTATCATCCCCCACCGAGCCCCAGAGACGCAGCGCCGTTCCTTTGTAGTGCTCATTAGGAGAGTGTTAAGTCCAGCATGTTCCTCTAATCTAATCAGCTCTCTATCTCGCCCCCCCCTGCTCTTTATCCTCTTCATTTGTCAGCTTTGAAAATAAGCGAGAGAAAGACACTGGAGAGAGAAAGTGAGTGAGCGAGAGGCGAGATTGAAGGAAGTCCTTGAGATGAGAAAAGGCATCTCTTGGGGGTTGGCCTGGATTGGAGGAGAGACGGAATCAAGGAACTGTCAGTCAGTAGAAGTCTTGTTGGGGGCAATCTCTGGCCAGCAGATCCATAGGAGGCATGGCCTGAGATTTTTCCATTTTGGATACTTAGATTGTACCTCAAGAACCACTGAGATAAGATCCAAATGGAGGCCTTCAAGATCCTTTCAATCAAAATCAAATAACTTTCCTAACAAGTCTTCCCTGCTACATCTCAAACCCAGTACTCACGGACATCAGGACCCTGATTGTGAGGAATCACATGATCTTAACATTACATTACATATTAGTTTAGCTGACACTTTTATCCAAAGCAAATTCCTACAGGGCTGCGAGGTAGGGCAGTCGTCTTTCAATCAATGGGTCATGGGTTCTGTCTAAGCCCATGTCAGAGGGATCCCTCCACTGTTGCTCTACCAAAGGTTTCTTCCATTAACTGTTGGGTTTCTTTGGAAGTTTTTCCTTGTCCGATGTGAGGGTACGAGGACAGAGGGTGTCGTATTCAGATTCTGTACAAACTGCAGAGACAAATGTAAAACGTGTGATATTGGGCAATATAAACAAACTGGGATTGATGATTGAACATGTCGATGAACTCTTGGGCAAGATACTCAACCCCTAGTTGCTCCCGATGGCATGGCCAATGGTGTGTGAATGTGCGTGAAGGTGCAAAGTCACAGTGGTTCTTGAGGTACAATCGAAATGTCCAAAACTGATCAATCTTCGGTCATGCCTTCTATAGATATACTGGCCAGCATTTGCCTTAACAAGAGCAAAGAAATGGCACATTGCTCCGTATGAATGATGGTTGGTAGTATGTAAAGCGCTTTGATGAGTCGTAAAGACTGGATGAAGCTTGTTTTAAATGCAGTCCATTTACCTTAAAGTCAAGAGCCTACACATTCCCACTGGAGCAATTGGGGTTGAGTGTCCTGCCAAAAGACCAGGATTTGCAGATCAGCGTACTGTCCCCCTGAGTTACAGCCTCCCTTTACCCGTTCCTAGTCTTTGTGGGCAGCTACTAGACCACATTAAATACTCTTTGTTCAGGGACTTGATCCGGCGACCCTCTGGTTCCCTAAGGACTAAGCGACTGCCGCCCAGAACAATTACCAGAAACGCACGTTTTGATTCCTCTGTCCCTAGATGTATTGGATTCCTAAAGCAGATTCATCAGCGGCGAGGATAAATGTGTTTGTGTACGGCGTCAGACTTGCAAATGAAGGTTGTCAAAATAAGGTATGAGGCACCAAGCTGCAGCTGTTTGCTAAAGAGAGCAGACTGATGAGCGAGGAGGAAAGGGACCGACAGAAGGGACAGTGTGAGAGCGAAGGAGAGGAGAGACGGAGAGTGAAATCTGTGGGAACAGAAATACAGTTGCCAATTTCCTGTCGCCGACAGCCAGCGTTGTTGACAATGCCGCTTGACAGCCAGCTTCCCCTGGCCGCCACCCATTCATTTTGCATTGTAAATAAACAGTTTAAGGGGAAATGTCAGCCGGGAGACGGAAGAAGCAGCTCTGGCTATAATATCTCTTCCCTCCTCCTGTTCTGAAGCAGCAGCCCAGTCGCCAGGCGAGTGACGGACACGGCGGGTAATGAGGATGGCACACACAACCTGCTCCGTTGTGGCTGACAGTAACGAGGGCCGACGTCACGCCGTTTAAAGGTCCCCGAGGACTGGCGGTTTAAACCCCTTGCTTACACTATCCACTCTCCCGCTGAGTATCTGAAATAGATCCCCGAATGGGACCGATCAGAGCGACGGGCTGAGAGGGGTGGACGGCGGCCATGTTTTGGTGTAAATGCTGCAGTCGTGGGGATGATAAAGGACGCTTGGACGCCTACAGGAAGTCTCCGAGGTGATGGAGGGAGGCAGCTCCAGGAGAGTCCATGACTGAGGCTAAAATTGGCGGTCGTTATGCCAAAAATGTAATAGAAATAGAAGAGGAAGAGTTGCTCTGTGACTCAGCCAAGCCAAATGTGTTCTGCATGAGAATAGACCGCCTTTGGTTACATTTTAGAAAAAGGGGGCCAAGGATATTTTACAGATGACTTACCCTAGGGTGGCAGTTTCTAATTTAGGTGCGTTGTTTATCTAATTAGCGACAGGGTGGCTTTATAACAATGGAAGAAGAGGCTGGAAACTACATTTTCAGGAATAATTCACAAAGAATTTACAAAGATTATTCAGAAGGCTATTGTTTGGGTATGAAGCTGATTAGATTTGCCCCCAGTAGGTGTTCCAGAGAGTAACCTGTAGCATGATCAATTTCTCACTTTATAACAGACAGAATTTCATGACAAGGTTTCAAGGTTTCAAGGTTTCAAGGTTTTATTGGTCATATGCACAGCAGATACAGCGTATATGTTGGCAATGAAAATCTTATGTCGCGTGCTCCTCCAACAACTCAACATGCATGGTGCAAAAGATAAATAAAGTAGTGCAAAAAGAGAGAAGAATATTTACAATACAACCGATCGAGATTAGACAAGTTAGGGTTGGTTTCTAATTGAAGTCCGTCCTGACCCTCTATAGTTACTACATTACTTGTGTGTATGACCTCGACGTGTCCAATATGGCCGGCATGCTGCATCTACCGTGGCACTTTTCTAGAAGAACAATCAACAGTTCTTTTTATTTTTTGAAGTACTGGTAAGCTTTCAATATTATAATGCTGCTTGAGAACTATACACACACACACACACACACGCTGTATTTATTCCCCCCATGTGCATTCATCTAAAAGATTATCTCTGCAGAAAGGAGGGGGAAACATACTGATTCACAGTGTCAGGAACACCACACTCTGCATATATTAAAATATTCTGCTAAATAACTTCATCAAATGAGGATCAAGGCCAGATTATTTCATCACGATCCAATTAAATGTAAAAGCAGACACAGTGAGAGACCCTGAGATGCAGAGATGCAGATCTGTAGAGAGTCAGGTCCCCCCCCGCTGACTTCTCTCCTCCCTCTCTCTCTCTCTCTCTCTGTGTCCACTCCTGGAGGCCAGGCAGCCACCTCGTGCTTCTCCCTAATTGTCATGCAAAGGTAGTCTGCATGGCTTGGCGGCTTATGGCTCTTTTCGCCCAAACATTAACTCCGCAGTGGGTCGTGCCAGCCTGTCCCATCACCCTGTTATCAAATCAGGCAGCTGGACGTTGAGAGGCGCTCTGCAGTCACTCATTTCATTACAGCGCCGTCAACAAAAGCATCCGCCTGCCACAGATGCCCTGTGTGTTGTCCACAGTTTGAAAGGGTATATTCAGAACCAGAATTCCTTTATAAGTGTGATTATTTGGCTTGGCATTAATCAGCATATCCCCGACACGCAGTGGAAGCAGCACCAGCCTGTCGGTTCCAAACAAGGTGGGAAATGAGCGGGAAAATGATTGTTTACTTTGCTCCACCGGCCGTTCCTGGAGGTGACAAACTGTTTACAAAACCCCGGTTCTATTACTGAAATCTGTTTGTCTGGCTGCACGTTGAAAGCAGCTGGTGAATTGGGGAAAGCAGCTGCCACTGTGGCAGGAAAGACGTCGCCTTCGCTGTCCCGCTTCCAAGACATCTAACGGGGCTAACTCCTAGCAGAAGATCGATGGAGGGGAACCGAGGCATTATTCACAAATTATTGAATTAAAAAGACTCCATTTGAAAGAATTTCATAAAGCCAAATCATGCCTTTCTGCAAACAACCAGGTGCATATTTTAGATATATATTGCCTGCTGTCAGAGACGTGTCTTTAAAACCTTACACAACAACTTTCTACCTCCCAGCTGCTGCAACACGGCTATCTCGTATGGATTTTTTTGCAGAATCGGACAGGAATTTTAAGTGTTTCTGGTCAAATCCACAGCCGAAATTGCCTGAGAATATCCAGAAGGCCTGCACGTTCCTGTAGATAAATATCAGCTCTTCTCAGGGGGGAGTACAGTGTTTACAGATTCTGGCTGGGAAACAGAGAGGCGGCTGATAATCAAACCCACCACGGTGAGAAATGTTCTGCAGCTGCACCCCCCCCCCCCCTCCCAAAGCCCGTGCTCTTCACAGAGTGCGTTAATTAGATTAGGCTCTGAAGGCGGCTGAGAATACATTAATCAATTGAATATATATGTGACATATTCCATTCTCTTTAAAGGCTGATGAATGATGGAGGGATCGCTCGGCTACTGCTAACAACATATCAAAGTGGACGCAGTGTAGGAGAGGTTGGAAAATAATTGCCCTATTCTGAATTTTCCGCATCTTTTGTGTCACATGTTGGTCAAATGCCACGCTCTTTTTTTCCAGATGTGCAGACATGCATTGATTCTGCAGGTCACTCTCCGGACATCTGCACCGGGGTCACGAATAAAGGATTGTGCCCGAGGCTGGAAAAGTGACATCTGCACACTGTGACTACCCTGCATGGCTATTTGGAACCGTATATGACCGTAAGAAAATCAAGCATGACATTTGAATGGTTTCAGTCGGAAACATTCAGGCCACATTTTGCTTTGGTGACAAATATATTTGACTTTGGCGTAATGGATCGTTTCAGAGCAGCCTTCCTGATTCATCTGGAGTCACGTCACACTGGGCAGGTGAGAAACTGAGGTGTAACCCCGCTGATCAGCTTGACCTCGACTCTATCAGATAATACTTCAACGTTTAAACATGCCGTATGTATCACAGATAGGTGGAAGGTTCAAGTAATAATCTATTAAACTGAATGAGGGTTTAGCTTGTAAAGGTCACCAGCAAATGGCAAGCACTCAGCAGCAGTGATGTAGTTTACATAGTGGGTCGGGGGCGCTTTTTTTTTTTGCTTGCTGTGCTGGAGTGAGCACCTGTTCTGGGGCATTTATAGAGCTGACATACGTAGCTGATGTGCGTCTGCTCAGATATGTAACAACAGGTCAGAACCACAGCTGCTGCACAGAGACACGGCAAGAGGGAAGTGTGATTTGGATATTTTTGGAGGCTTAATTGGTGGTGTTTTTTTCTTCCAAATATGTTCGGCAGATACACCGAAAAGGATTATTGCCAGTATCATTAAAGATAACTTAGGCACTTTATCTATAGGTTGAAGGGTGAGTGTTTTCTCCGTCCATTTTGAACATTTTCCTGAGAATATGTCAAACTCTTCTCCTTTGAACACGTCCACCATCGCTTTTAAGGAACAAACGCACACGGTAGCAAATGTGTAGATCTAGGAAGCATAGATGATGTAATGTTCTTGTTGGATCGACACTACACCGCGTTCCAAATGATTATGCAAATTGGATTTAAGAGTCCTAAACATTTATGGATGATATTGTGTCTCAGGGCTCTTTGGATCATTGAAATCAATATCAGACACCTGTGATAATTAGTTTGCCAGGTGAGCCCAATCAAAGGAAAACTACTTAAGAAGGACGTTCCACATTATTAAGCAGGCCACAGGTTTCAAGCAATACGGGAAAGAAAAAGGATCTCTCTGCTGCCGAAAAGCGTCAAATAGTGCAATACCTTGGACAAGGTATGAAAACATTAGATATCTCACGGAAGCTTAAGTGTGATCATCGTACTGTGAAGAGATCTGTGGCTGATTCAGAGCACAGACGGGTTCGTGCAGACAAAGGCATAATGAGGAAGGTTTCTGCCAGACAAATTCATCGGATTAGGAGAGCAGCTGGCCATGACAAAGCAGCAAACAGGTATTTGAAGCCGCGGGTGCCTCTGGAGTCCCGCGAACCTCAAGGTGTAGGATCCTCCAGAGGTTTGCAGTTGTGCATAAACCTACTATTCGGCCACCCCTAAACGCTCACAAGCAGAAACGGTTGCAGTGGGCTCAGAAATACACCAAGACTCATTTTCAAACAGTCTTGTTTACTGATGAGTGCCGTGCAACCCTGGATGGTCCAGATGGATGGAGTAGTGGATGGTTGGTGGATGGAGTAGTGGATGGAGTAGTGGATGGTCCAGATTCGATGGAGTAGTGGATGCTTGGTGGATGGAGTAGTGGATAGAGTAGTGGATAGAGTAGTGGATGGTCCAGATGGACGGAGTAGTGGATGCTTGGTGGATGGAGTAGTGGATAGAGTAGTGGATAGAGTAGTGGATAGAGTAGTTGATGGTCCAGATGGATGGAGTAGTGGATGGTTGGTGGATAGAGTAGTGGATGGTCCAGATGGATGGAGTAGTGGATGGTTGGTGGATAGAGTAGTGGGTGGTCCAGATGGATGGAGTAGTGGATAGAGTAGTGGATAGAGTAGTGGATAGAGTAGTTGATGGTCCAGATGGATGGAGTAGTGGATGGTTGGTGGATAGAGTAGTGGATGGTTGGTGGATGGAGTAGTGGATGGTCCAGATGGATGGAGTAGTGGATGGTCCAGATGGATGGGGTAGTGGATGGTTGGTGGATGGCCACCATGTCCCAACAAGGCTGCGACGTCAGCAAGGAGGTGGCGGAATCATGTTTTGGGCCGGGATCACGGGGACAGAGCTGGTAGGCCCCTTTAGGGTCCCTGAAGGTGTGGAAATGACCTCGGCAAAGTATATAGAGTTTCTGACTGACCAATTTCTTCCGTGGTACAAAAAGAAGAACCGTGCCTTCCGTAGTAAAATGATCTTCATGCCAGACAATGCACCATCTCATGCTGCAAAGGATACCTCTGTGTCATTGGCTGCTATGGGAATAAAAGGAGAGAAACTCATGGTGTGGCCCCCATCTTCCCCTGACCTCAACCCTATTGAGAACCTTTGGAGCATCCTCAGGCAAAAGACCTATGAGGGTGGGAGGCAGTTCGCATCAAAACAGCAGCCCTGGGAGGCTATTCTGACATCCAGCAAAGAAATTCAACCAGAAACTCTGCAAAAACTCACAAGAAGGGGTCCTATGTGAACATGTGACCGGGCCTGTTAAGATGTGTCTGATTGAAATAGCCTTTGATTTCAGTAAGTATGACCTCCTAATGCTGCAAATGACTACTTTTAGTTCTTCACAACCTATAAAATGTTTTGAAACTCTGTTGTGCAGAATCATTTGGAACAGTGCATTTTGAGTTTCTTATTTTTGAAAAAATACTGTAATCATCGGGAGCTTTGTTCAATACAATTTGAATCATACTCGAACGATTGATGACTTGAAAATTATACTGACTGTCATTTGCATCGACTATTTAGGACAATCTGAGAAAAATATCATTTGCAGAATAATGTGGAACGCGGTGTACAAGTATCAGATAGCTTTATTTTTACAGCAGCACCTCGGATTAAAATGAGTAAGATGTCAGCCATTTCAAAGCTGTAAGGTCTGAATGAACTGTTTGATATTCCCTGATATTCAACCATAACAAATTCAGCGGGTGTTTTAGAACGAAAGACATGAGTTGGTTGGATGGAGTTTGTAACGGTACATCATTTAACAGTGTTTGTGTGGCTGCTGATCATGTCTTACTTCCCACAGAACCATCCTCTGATCTCTTTGATAGAAACAAACAGTCTCTGGGTGCGGAGTCCGTCAACACGCGGCGCTCGGGAGTGCTGAACACAAACGAGGCATAAAAGCATCGGTGAATTGGTGTGTGGCGCGTGGAGTCACAGCTCGTGCTTCTAGATGCTTTGCTGTTATCTGTAATTTGGGACGAGCCATTTCAAACACTTTGAAATAAGTGCAGCATTTGCATGAGCGTGCGTGATGTACCAGCTGCCGTGGGACCGCGAAAGAGTCTGAGCGCAGTTTAGAGTTCGTGCCGTGTCCTCCAACACTGGAAGGATAATTGGCAGCTTCACTGGTGGGTGCCGGTGTGTTGTTTGTCTGTGGGAACTTCTCTTTACTGCTGTGGCTAAAGGATAAGCATGTGCTGTTGTAGTTTCATTACAGCCGTCTGAACTCAGCAGGCATTTTTCACTCAGAGAAGTTTGAAAGTAGTTAAAAAAAAGCCCTTCAAAACAGCCTTTAATCAGCAGGACTGCAGAAAAATACGTTCATTATCACAGACCTCACCGGGCGGAAAGAAAAGTAACAACATTTTTTTAAAATCTACTAAACGCTGCTTTGTCCCTACCTGGCATGGCGTGCACCAGGTCCCCACACAGCACCATGAACCTGGGTCTGGGTCTCAGCTGGTTCACGGCCTCCACCGCCTGCTTGGTGAGCTCCACCTCCTCCGCCCACTCGTCCCCTCCTCCGTCACAATCGCCATCTTTCCAGGCCTTCATCAGCCCCAGCTGGGGGTCAGCCGCCTGGATGAAGAAAAAAGGGCCGGTCCACTTGCTCTCCACATCTGGAGAAAAAAAAAGCATAAAATAGAAAGAGATTTTAATTAAAGCATTAAGATAATAAGTTAATGTTATTAATAATAATAATAATAATAATAATAATAATAATAATAATAATAATAATAAAATAATAATAATAATGATATTTATAATAAAAATGATAATAATATTTATAACAACAACAATAATCATAATAGGTACAAATTAAAATACTATTCATAATAATAATAGGGGAAAAAAATAATAATACCATTAATATTAATAATAATGATATTTATTACAATAATAATAATAACAATTATTATACAATTGTTATTATATAGTTATAATAATAATAATAATTATTATAAATATTATTATTATAACTATATAATAATAATAATATTTATAATAATAATTATTATAAATATTATTATTATTATAAATATTATTATTATTATAACAATAATAATAATAATTATTATAAATATTATTATTATTATATAGTTATAATAATAATAATAATTATTATAAATATTATTATTATAACTATATAATAATAATAATAATATTTATAATAATAATAATTATTATAAATATTATTATTATTATAACAATAATAATTATTATTATAATAATTATTATAATAATAATTATTATAATTATTATTATAATAATAATAATAATAATTATAATAATTATTATATAATAATAATTATTATATAATAATAATTATTATTATTATATAATAATAATTATTATTATATAATAATTATTATATAATAATAATTATTATTATATAATAATTATTATTATATAATAATTATTATATAATAATAATTATTATAGTTATAATAATATATTATAGTTATAACAATAATACTAATAATAATTATTATTATATAGTTATAATAATAATTATTATTATTATTATAACTATATAATAATAATAACTATATAATAATATTATTAGTATTATTATATTGTTATAATAATAATATTTATAGTAATAATAATTATTATTATTGTATAGTTATAATACTAATAATATTTATTATAATAATAATAATTATTTTAATAATAATAATAATTATTATAATAATTATAATAATAATTATTATTATTATTATAATTATTATTATTATTATAACTATATAATAATAATAACTATAATTATTATAACAATAATACTAATAATATTTATTATAATAATAGCAGCACTTTTAAAGCTTTCAGTTGTTGAAGAAAAATAAAAGCATTAATGATTATGTTTCATCACAGCTTTATTAAACAGTTTAAGGCCTGCTGTGAAAGCGTGATGAAATAAAACGTATATTCATTGGAGTTAAGACAAAAGGGGGGGGGGGGGAGATTTAATGTACAGCTTCACTTACGCTGCATGTGCTAAATAATTAGCTACATGTTGGTGTATGAGTGGAAGGAACAAGTTGTTTTCTTATATTGCATATTTAATCCCTCTCACATTTTCATCAAGAAGGAAAGCAGCTCCTGGACGTCTGTGTGGAACAGAAGAAGACACTCCAAGGATAACAAGGTTTGGCGAGGGAAGGACACGTGAGACGGCCCCCGGCGGAGGGATATGGAAATGTAGTGCCCTTGTTGCCCACAAGTGGACGGATGCAAAGAGCAGGTGTAAACAGTTTGTGCTCCACTTGTTTAATTTCTGGAGGGAAGTGAAGACAGCATCTGCACAAATCCCCTCACACACACACACTCAGCGGGGATTACTAACCACTCAGTGTCCTCTGACAATTTGCAATAACACACAACTAGAACAGAGAGCAGATGAGTAACAGAGCAGGAGGAGGCAACTAAAAACCGTTAGCCTGATTGAAAGCCTCCAGAAATGTGTTAAAAACCACCATTTTATATAAAACAAAACCAGGTATCAGAGTGGCGTTTTTTAACCTGTGAAGTATTTTTGAAGTATGTTTTTGACCCCTTCACCTGAAAATATTTGGTAAATAAAATCACAAATTTGACGTGCTCTCCGTGTCTCTCTCTCGCTCTCCAAAATGAGTGTATGATAATTCGATCCTCCAGAGAAACTTGAACAAAGAAAGGAAAAAAGA
Organism: Eleginops maclovinus; assembly: GCF_036324505.1. NCBI lineage: Eukaryota > Metazoa > Chordata > Actinopteri > Perciformes > Eleginopidae > Eleginops > Eleginops maclovinus. The sequence continues at coordinate 3,815,415 of NC_086358.1, read as the reverse complement.
AACAGAGCCACGAAGAGAGCCCCCCTCCTGGGAACCGGCTTCACAATGATCCCCTCGGTTTGGCTGACATTAGGAAACTTCTTTCTTCTTTCCTGATTATCGCTGTTATCTCTTTCACTAAATCACTCCAGAATGCCTTCAGTCCAAACCAGCCTGGCCTTGATTTTAACTAATGACTACTGAAATTGAATTTGAGATGCAGAAAAAGCCACTGTAGTGTAGAGTTTCAGCTTTGTCTCAGAAGTCCGGCAACCTTTACGTCTTTAGAGAGAGGAGACCAGAACAAAAGCTCCTATTAGCACATCTTGAACTCTTGCAGCTCGGTATGGTGTCTCCAAACTCAAGTGCATATTGAAATAACAATAACAGGCATGTAAGGGTGCACACACATTTGCATATACAAGTAGCGTTACACTGCATGATTGCACCATTTGCAGACCGGGATATCTCTTCAGCTCCACAATACTTTATTAAAAAAACTGTATTTTAATAAATATATAGCCTTGATCAAATATTGTGTTCCCTGCGATTTAAAATATTGCAATAATCTTTATTGAAATCCAATTTAAATAATTGTGCCGTCCTACTTGACATGTATTTAGCCCCTGGGATAGTTGCAACCATTAGTACAATAATCGATAGAATCTGCAAATAATTCAAAATCATTCAACTAAATTTGGTGCAGAAATGGCAAAAACAAAATGCTGTTTTCAGCGTCTCAAATATGGAAATGTGGTTGAATGTCTTTGGGTTTGAGACGGACAGAACAAGACATTTTAAGACATCACTTTGGGCTTTAAGGAACTGAGATGTACATTGACTATTTTTATAGAAAAAAGATACATTCATAATTCAAAAAAACAATCATTAGAATATTTAAATAAAGAAAATAGTCATTAGTTGAAGCCTTAGATAATAAAAGTGCCTCTACACCCTCGTGCAGGTTGGTCCTCTGAATTCTTTGCACAACAGACACAATCTTTAAAGATTTCACGACAGCTGCAGGGCGGGCTCAAACAAAATCCTGCAGCTTTGTGAGCTTTCCCCGAGCGTTCTTCACATCACAATCTCTCTCTGGAGTCAGATGTGTGAAGTTTTTCACAGACAAATAAAAAAGAAATTTAAAACGAACAAACAGCAGGACTTGCAGGAGCCACAAAGCTCCCATGACGGGAGATAAGAGGCAGTGTGTGGCTCCGCTGGTCGAGCACAACTTCAAACATAAATCGCACAGATTTGTCAGGTGGCCGATTGTGCGCTCCAAACAAAATGAATCATCATCTGAGATGAAAGCACACGGGGCTTGCTTTTGCAGAAAATAATAAAATACTAACAATTCAATTCCTCCCCTCGAGTACCAACTGGTTTCTGCAAAGGTACAAAGGAACCAAACAGATTGTAAATGTTCTCGATGAATACCAACTGAGCGTGTGAGGGTGAGTACTGTAGGGTTTGAATCCTTTAATGACCTGCCTGCAGACTCAGACACATTTGGACTCATTTCATCTACTTTTGATGGAAAAAGGTCTCAGATATTTTACTTCAGTAACAATACAAATACCACAGTGTACAAGTAGTCCTGCTTTTCAAATACTGCAGTAACTTCATAAAATGATTTGCATCAAAATTAAGTTAAGGTACCAAAAATAAAAGTACTTGAAAAAGTAACATTTCCGAATTATATATATATTATATGAGTGTATTTCAGTTATTGATCTGAATCAGAATTAAGTTTATTGCCAGAAACGTTTGAACACACAAGGAATTTGATTTGGTGTCTGCTTTTTTTTTAATGCATTACTATGTCAAACTCTTACTTAAAAAAAGGAACAAAAACATATATTTAAAGTATAAAAAGTACTTATTATTCCAGATGGCTGACTGATTATATTACTGGATTAGGCTAATCCTTAATATATGAATCCCTTTATGTTGCAGACGGTGAAGGCGCTTTAATATACGGTTTGGAAGCTTCTAGTACATCATCAGTTTTTTTGTTAACTCATATTTTTTCAGAATATGTAATGCAACTTTGGTTAAAATATAACAAACATTTCCCTCCGAGAAGCAACCGAAAAGAAGACCTATAAAAAAGCTCATCCTCGTCAAAAAAAATGCTAAAAAGTTGCTGCAAAATGAGAGTTCCTCATCAGAGACCAACGCCATTCAAAGTAACGTTGGTGGACTAAACACCTTTTAAACTCACTTACAGGGAATGAAAACCAGCTATAGCCACTATACTCAACAACAACAACAACAACAACAACAACAACAACAACAACAACAACAACAACAACGGAGCACAGCTGTTGTGCACAGTATTGATTCATTAAGCTACTGGAACACAACACATTATTTATGTTGTAAACACAAGAGAGCAGTTAACCTCGCTTTGGCTGATAGGCAGTATTAAAACCACACACAGCTACACAAACGTTGTCGCGTGATGTCGCGTGCTCTGTCAGATGATTAACTTACAGAAAACAATAGCAACTTGTGCACCACGTATGGAAAGCATTAGTTGCGCATTAGCATGTCAGTTAGCTACTCGGTTGCTAAAGAAGCTACCTTCAGTCAGTCCGCTGAAGGTCCGATGTTTAGCCCTGAGAAAGATGTCCTCACTGTCCGCCATAACATCCAACTGTTGATGAAAAGTCCAAGGAAACTTATTGGTGACTTGTCAAGGAACTTCTGAGCAGATCTGTCGGGTGTCTCCAGCTGTCTGTGCGGCTCTGTTGTGATTATGAATCTATCGGTGATCGACTGCCATGCCTGTCCCTGAGTGTGTGGGGCTGTCCCCCTCGTGGCTGCAACATGCACTCAGATCTTTACTTCGGGACAATTAGAAATACTACAGTGTCCAAATACCCCGTTGCAAGTAAAGGTATTGCATTTCAAATCGTTCAGAAGTAAAACTAAAAAAGTATTGCCATCAAAATATAACTAAATTCCTAAAGGACTTATGTTGCATAATGCCCCATTTAAAATCTATACTAAATAACTGGATTATAATTATGTATGCATTAAAGTGTCACAGCTGTTTTAATATCTTGATATACTGCTGCTGGATATCTTAACCTGTAGTTATACATCATAATGTTCTGTTTGTTTTATTTATGTATATGTTGTAGTGGAGTATAAAGTAGCATAAATAAAAATACTACTCAAGAATCATACTCGAGTAAATGTACTTCACTTCATTAACAAACCAGGTACTGACTTCAAAGTAAACACTATTAAGTATAGCTTAAAACTACGTATGCATACTGCTTTTGTCTTATTCTCTACAGGTTTTGGACGTAATTAGATGACATTAAACACCTTTAGTCCAAAACATTTGCACTCGCCCCCAGCCAAAAAAAAAAAGAAGTACCATGGACAGAGACAGGAGGCTTTCAGCACCATTGACAGAGGTAGTTAATGGAATTCAGCCTGGTCCCCCTGCTCTCTTTTTGTCTGAAGAAAGTGCTCATCTGGTAGCTTTAAAGTTAAATACAAAATTCAAATGAAAGTTAATTGTTCAGTATCAATGATCCCAGTAGGCTCAATTATCTTTATAGGTGCTTTAGAGGTTTGCTTTTTAACCATAACATTAAAAACAGGCCACTTATGTACACGTTTATTTAGCAGCATTTATCAAACACTCTTCAGCTCAACTCAGGTACTTAAAACAGATTCACCTTCATCACACTGCACCTGTTAGACAAAAAACAACTGCAATTGACAAACTTGAGATAAAATATAAAACGTACTCCGATAAAATTTGTGTTTTCCAAAAACTAATAATTTCTGATCAAACTAAATTCAAGATTGAGGCTCTTCGCTTCTCCAGCTCTAAGCTTTATGTCCATGAGGATTTAACTATCTTATATGTGGTTGTGATTGATTTTGGAGCTGATTCGTCAGAGCGCCACTAAGAACCCTTTCTGTTTCTTAGAAAGTCCTCAGGGGTCTGGTGGGCATTGCTTCCTGCTGGGCCACTTCTTTGTTCAGGGGCTATTTTTCAAAATGTATCCACTGCTTAAGAAGCTGTGCCAGACACTGCCTATTGTGGCACATTATTGTGATTTAAGGATTTTCCAAAAACAATGGCAACCTACGACAGAGAGGGGGGAGGGGGACGCTCCCACGCCTTTTCCTCGACGACAAAACCGGACAGTGTTGCGCGTATTCCGGGGCTTTTATTGTAATATTTCACAATCAATGCTCTCCCTCCCTCTCTCCCTCTCTCTTTTTCTCTCTTCCTCATCCCTCGCAGTCTCACTCCCTCCCCATGCTTCCTCCTCCTCTCCTTTTGCGCACCAGGCTCTCCCACCCTCGCCTCTTCTCTCCTCTCACTGCGCTCTCAGCCTCGGTGCGGCTTGTGTCTCTGCCTACTCCTGTGCGTAAGAGCGCACCGATGGATATGTAAAGTGATGCACTCCTGAACAATCCGAGTCTGCAAGTGCGTTTCTGAGACAGATGGAGAGATAAATACATTTCCACGGGGGTTGTTTTTCATTCTGCGCGTTTCTTTTGGATGCATAAAGATGTTGGTCGGCGCGGATGACGGTGCGTCGCTATTTGGATGTGTGTTTCTGGACTTTTTTTTAGCGTATCATGACCGTGCGCCCTTATTCCTCTCTCCAAGTCTTTTCGTTTGAAGTTGAACGGAGGAGAGGGCACCATGAGAGGGAAATACTTTCTCCTCGGCTTCTTGTTGCTCAAACTTATGGCTCTGGTTTGCAAGGCTGACGGGGAGCCGGGACTGCTCGGAGGATTCGTCATGATCGCCACTTCCAACGGATCCAGGGAGGAGGAGAGCGTGTCCGAGGAGACCCCGCACACGGAGGACAGTTGCCGGGGTTACTACGACGTGATGGGCCAGTGGGACCCACCGTTCGTCTGCAAAACGGGCAACTACCTGTACTGCTGCGGCACCTGTGGCTTCCGCTTCTGCTGCTCCTACAAACACTCGCGGCTGGACCAGAGCACCTGTAAGAATTACGACACTCCGGTGTGGATGAAGACCGGACAGACTCCCTACAAAAAAATCAACAAGCTGCACGACAGCACCAAAGACAAGACGAACTTAATCGTTTACATCATATGTGGAGTAGTGGCCATCATGGCTCTTGTGGGGATTTTCACCAAACTGGGGCTGGAAAAGGCGCACCGGCCTCAGCGAGAGAACATGTCCAGGTGAGTCTCCCCTCCTCCCTCCCTTCCCTTTTCCTGTCACCCTCTTCTCTTAGTGCGCTTGTTTACAAAGAGACTCGCAGTAGTAGCCTACGCACGCACTGATGTGAAGCGCTCCTTTCTTCATCTGTACAAAGTAGGTTCATATATAAGGAATCAGTGGTCCTGCTTGTAATGCATTAGGCATATTATGCTTCACACAGGCTGTGGTTTCTTGGCAACCAGAGCAACTCTTCTCTATGGGAAAGAAAAAAAGTGCTGCATGCTCTGTCCACTCCATCTATCCAACCATTGTGGTGTATGGCACAACATTACGTGCAGCTACTCTCCTCTCAACAGGCGGGGGCTGGTTCATTTCACTAGAATAAGG